>NC_139344.1:22942562-22977562 GCF_055883805.1 Amblyomma maculatum
GCTTGCGCATTGTAAAAAAAATGTAATAGCGCACTGTGATTACCGAGCCTTCAGCAATATAAATGAATCATTAACTCTGTAAGGGCGAAAAATCGCCGGATTTTAAGCGATAGGGAAATAGTTATTCTGCTGAATTATATCCTCTCTCTTGGTGCAAGGACATGCGCTTCATCCTCAAAAAACGGAAATGCTCCCTAAACCGCTTTCTTGGCCTGCATACACGTCTGATGCTTTGACAAGTATAATAATTTTGCCACTCACAAGGTTGTGCCATAGCCTTGATATACCCCCCCCCCCCCCCCCCCTTCGATTTGCTCCCTGCTTTTATTCCTCTCATAGCCCGTGCGCCTCGCTATCCTCTACAAACATGGCCGCTCACTTCCACATGCTCGGTTTACCTTTCATCCACTATCTCTTGTCTCTAACCCTCATTCTTCGGGCACTGCCCCCCCCCCCCCCCCCTTCTCCTTCGCTAAGCATGCCCAGCGCGGCACCATTGCCACATTCGAGCGACCACATGCACCACCGACATGCTGTGCCCAGGCCAAGGCGCAGGACACGGGGACCACACCATGGCAGTCTTTCTAAACTATACGTAAGAATAGTGAAGCCAACATGCCCGTTCACCCTGATGCCTTCATACTTCAGTTTGTCAACCTAGCAGTCTTGCATTCGAGCCGAGATCGCAAAGATGCCTTTCTCGCGCACTTATTTAAAGGACGCCAAACTGTCTTTCATCGGTGCAGCCACTTAAATAAAACGTGCTCGGCACTGCTAAAGGACCAGAAAAGTACGCAGGATAAATCTGACTGTTCTTGCTCGTGCAGTCCTGTTCGGCCCGTACGAACCGCTGGGAAACCTCTTGACAGATCAGAGGTTAAGGAGGAGGCGCGTTCGCGCACAGATCAGCTGGAGGAGTCATTCTGCAAATTCTAATGGCTTACAGGGCAAACAGCGTACCGGATATCATTTAGAAACGGAGAGTGAGTGGCGTCGACAAAACACTGGCATGTGTGCAAAGTAAAATGCCCATGGTGACACGGAGCCATTTATCTTTCGCCGAGTCAGTGCATTATGTATCGGCAAGAGAGAGTGATGAAAAAACAGGGAACAGTTCTTACACCAGACGTTAAGATACAGCTGGAGCTTCCTTTTGCGATATTAATGCCAGAAGGTTTGGGCAGCGCCATCCCCGTGGTTTTAGCAGGATTAAGGATTACTCGCGTGTAACAGAGAACGCCACCTCCGACAGAGTGATTACGCCCCGTTCACTTTGCGATGTTACCTTTTCTCAAGGTGTTTCCTCAATTTCTTTGTATCTGACTTGTGGTTTGCTTAACACGCTGCAAGCTCAGAAATGAAGTCTTGGCAGAAAACTCGCCAACAGTGACTTGTTGTGGGCCCCCTTAAAGACTGTTTCAACGCTATAGCGTTAAAGGCCCCGTTTCCCGAAAACCCGGCGTTGGCGTTGTGGGCGAAAAACGGAAAAACCACGAGCATGGCTCTGGCAGGCGGTAGCTGGCAGCTGCCATGGCCGAGCACAAACTTGAATTAGGGCTATCTGACATGAAGTTTTTAGAAGACCGTTTCCTCTTCAGGATCGTGCAGTGAATTGTGGCGATTCTTCATTTACGAGCATAATCGACTCACACTGTACAGACCTTTGCTAGATAGATTTATTGAAAGGAAAAGGCAGAGAGGTTGGCCGGAATAATTCAAATCTGGCCTGCTACTTTGCACTGGGGAAGGGGAAGGAGAGAATAAAGAAGATCATGATGGGTGGCGATGTGTGAGAAGACATATGAAATACATATAGAGGCACAGTAGATTGCTTTACAAACGCGAATCAAGTCCGCTGGCGCACAAATAACGGCAAAGAGCACGCACAGCCTGGGCACCCTTCCCCTTGTCCTGTCAAGCGCTCAGCAGCAGTTCCTCCGACAGAGGCCTCTTGTCCAAACGCTTCAAGGAAGCGGCTAGCACACTTCTTTCGCACGCATACGCTGGGCACACCAATAATATATGGTCCACAGTCTCTGGGATGCTACAAGTTGAGCATTCCGGCGAGTCCACCTGTCCAATTAAATGTGCTCTGCCTGGGCTGCGTCATATCGTTCGCTGGACTGACGTGGGCACCTCGCACTATATAGCATGGTGGAAGAGGAAGCGGCTTCCGACCGTCCAATAAGCGTGCCACAGAAAAATTGGCGCTGCTTGCCGTCTCAGAGGCTCAGTTACTTTTTTTTTTTTTTTTTATCGCGGTGTTACTTTACAGAACTCATTTCTGCTGCAGCATCGCACGAGTCCTTTTATTATTTTTTTTTAATGAGGAAAACACGCAGTATGGCTTGGAGTTGCTCGTTCGATCCTGCACTGAGTTGGTAATCTTGGCTGTTTTTGATTGCAGACCTTGAAGCGCCAACGCTGAGAGCAGTTCTCGGTGCAACAGTCGGTATCGCTCGCCTCGGCCCCCATGCGCACCCTAGACGTGTTTTCACGCTCCCTCCGAAGCGGGAAAACATGCCAGGCACGTAATCGGAGCCCGCATCATGTCTGTGCTTCGCTGTTGTGTTGGAACGTCGTCGAGACGCACTCGGTCCGCTTTCACGTGAGACGAGCGCCGCCTGTTCAAAACGCCCACCGCAGGACTCGAACGCTCACGCTCACGTGTGTATACACCGAGCGTGGTATTAGAGGGGCCATTTAATTCTTGTTCGCGCAGCTGCGGACCCCTTACAGTCGTGTACCTGACGCGAATGCCGCCGACGAGGACGGAACGGCGGGATCGCGTAGTTTGCGGCCGCAGCCCGGAACCTGTATATAGTATCCATCATGATCAGATCCTTTTGCGTGCCTGCCGACGCGGCCGCCGTCAGCGTCAGCGTAAGCGACAATTAGCGGCAATAAACGTCATTTTCACGTTCCTCCTAGTCCCCACCGAAGTGGCCCTATATATACACATTCTTCCGCTTCTTCGAGATGTCCGTCGCCGCCGCTAACGATCTCGGGAAGAGACGGCGAAGCAAAGCCTTGGGCGTGAGTGAGAGCGACGCCCGCGTGTTGGCAGCAGCCGGCCTGACAACTCGGCCGCCCGCGGAAGCAGAACTCCTCTTTACGCACTTGAGGAAGCAGAAAACGGAGCGCGCCAGGAAGAAAATGGCACCGCGGCCGCAGCTCGTTTGCGCCAGCGCCGTAGTGCGCGCCGACCGCGATGGTCTGAAAGTTTCTGCTTCTTCTTTTGGTCCTAATATCGTCGCGGAGTAACTGCTGCGCCCCTTCCCGCCACCAACTTGAATAATTTATGCCGCAGGAGCGTTCCGAATATCGCGGAAATGGCTTCTGTCACCACGAAAGTGTCGCGCGCCTGAATTCGCCCACCGTTCCCCGTGGCTTCCGGGTCAGGAGAAGGGTCACCGTATTCCGTATGCAGAGTTAAAGTGGCAGTAAGACGATTCGACCCGCTTTGAAGCACGGTGGCTAAATTTAAGGCCGCTTAGAAGTTGCATGCTGCTTGAGAACCCCGTAGATATCCGTTTTTGAGTGTGTACACGTACCGCTTACATTATCGGCCTCGTAGGTTTCAAATCTGTCACAGTGTCACGATCAAAAATTGTTGCACTGGCATCAGTGAAGCCGTAGGTACTCTTCTGTTATTATTATTATTATTATTATTATTATTATTATTATTATTATTATTATTATTATTATTATTATTATTATTATTATTATTATTATTATTATTATTATTATTATTATTATTATTTTCACGCCGGTGTTGTCAAGATTCCATACCAATGATGCAGGAGTTTAGTTTAGCTGCCACGTTCCGAATACTACATACTTTCGTATTATGCAAGCACACAATATAGGCCCGCGCGTAGCTGGCAGCCCTTCCCCAAAAGACGGAAAAAAACAACTTTGTCTTTAAAGGTATGCCGCGATAGCGGCTCCTGGTTTGCGTGCATGTACTCGGCATCTTAGAGCACAGGAATCTTGATTCTTATTCCCCTTTCCCGTCTCAGGTGAACAGCCGGAGTTGCCTGCTCCGCCCAACTTTCCGTATGGCGTGGTCTCGTTAGAACGAGAGGAATAATATGGTTTACACGGTATGAAGGAGCACTGAACAAGGGTAAATGGGGTACGCCTGAGTTCGCAGGTCGAGCCAACGTTTCGACAAGTGGACTTGTCTTCGTCTGGGTCTCGTTACGTCGCACAGCACATCGATGAATCAGGGCTTGCCCATTTCGCTTCCCAATTTATTTTACGACCTTCGCAATGCTGCTTTTACAATTACTCTCTGATGGCCGGGGGTGTGCCGAGATGCGCGAACTCCTGAGCGCTTATAAGCAACACGCAAAAAATTGACCCTGCGACGAGCAGCCCGGTGCGGAAGTGTTATCGGCCGAGCAAGTCGCAGCGTAGCACGTGAGGGATCCATGGACGTTCGGTATTACAATCCCGGTGTCACGAACGAACACCTGCGCGAGTGCTGGTAGTTGTCCGCGATACAAGATTTCGGAAAGCCGTGGATTCATCTTCGGTGAGCGTGACACTGTAAGGGGTGTCCGCCCAAAGGAAAGCTGTCGCAGCCCATCGAGCAAACCGCGACCCCAAAGCTGGGTTGCGCGCCTGAGCTAGCTGCTTGTTTCCCGCACGTACGCATTAAGAGCACAACTATACAGAAAGCGAGTTCCCACTTCTCTTGTCTGCTGGGCGAATGTTGGTGGCTCAGTGAATTTCAGCACTACGAAGGAGGAATTGACAAACCACGGTACCACGGCTGTCGCTCAGACTTTACCACGGCTGATTATTTGCCATCGCCCGCCGCGATCCTGAAATAATGCGGACGACTAGTGAGATCTGGGCTCCACGGAGGAAGAATGTAGATATTCATTTTTCCTTGACCACTTTCTTTTTTTCGAACCGTTAGGGGACCTTTTGTTGTCTGCCTTTTGGCCTCGTTTGCACGACTGCACTGTCCCAAAAAACATAGTTTCGCTCCGAGCAAGTGCTGAGGGAACCAATGATCACAACCATCTCAGCTGCACTGATGCTGGCTATCTATCCTCTCTGCCTCTCACACTGTGTAACGACAGCTGGCGAAGGCCGCGGGGATAGGCGACAGGGAATATATACTCCTAGAATACGACTCCAACGTACAGGCAAATATGTCCAGTCGAGAGTGCTGCTATGTTGACGCTTAATGCTGGGCTATGATACCTCTCTCCTCAGCTTATTTTGTGTCAGTCAGCAGATGACAGGACCAGTCGCCTGGTCTTAACGAATCTTTCGGATGAACTAATTATCTCACTTCTTAAGCCACCTCGTGACATACACATGTAATTTCACGGTGACCAAAAAATGAGCTGTACACAACGTTATGCATGGCGGTGAGCTCCACTTTCTTTAAAGCCGACCAAAAATCCCGAAGCACTCTGTGCCAGCAGTACATGTCCTGTTTAAAATTGCCGCTATACTGTCTGCGGCGTCGGTGAAAAGATAGGCGGTTGTAAAATATATCTTGAATGTTACTCAAACAATTAACATTTAGGTTTCAATGCAGTATTTTCACAGACAGCTTGCTGCTTGCTTATTAGGATTCCCGATAACACTACTGAAAGCTCTTTAATAATGACCCCATAATATCTTGTACCATTGTCTCTCTTTTTTTTCTCTCTATTTCTGATGTTGAAACTATAGCATAGCCAGAGAGCTTATTTTTAAAAACTGCACGAAAGGTACAAAAACAGACAAAACTGTCTGCTGGGTCTACTCGCAGCTCCACAAAATGAGCCTTCGAGTCTCTGCAGGGAGAAACACTAATTACTTCGTTTAGAATTCGGTTTTCAAGTTGACTTCACTCACTATCAAACGTGCCGGAGTAGCTGGTTCGGAAGGGAAGGAATCAATCGTTGATTTTTTCTTTTTCTTTTTTTTTTTTTAGCGAGTCTTTCTGTCTATCTTCCAATACAAGTTCATTCGATCATTAACTCTCAAGTGGGGTTCCTCGGGAACGAACCGTTTAAAAAATCACGCACTAGAACAAACGTAAGCACGCAACCGACAGGTCTACGGACGATGTTGGACACATGAAAGGCTAATTTCGCTTACGTAAGTACCAGAAACTTCGTATATGATCAACTTGCGTGAGCGGATCTCCCCATTTGCGCCCTTCGGCTACAGGCACTGCACTTCTTTTCCTGCATAGGCAGCGTGAGCCGCGGATCAAGATTTAGAATAAAAAACATAAGCTTTCTTCAATATTCAACTTAATTATATGTTACGAGTAATTTAGCCGGCTAGTAGTTTAGATATTCCACCTTTTTGATATTTAGTCGTCGTTAACTGCTGAACTTTTTATTTCACACTCGGGTGTGAATGAGGAAGTTTTCGAGAGCCACGAATTATAAGATGGTCCGACTCTAGTGATTCCGCCGAGGTAACCTCAGCGTAGCCCTTTTTATTCGCCAAAAAAGAAAGCCTCCGAATTTAAAAAGAAAAAAAAGAAAACAAAGTCACGTGACAGCGCGCTCCATGCAACCGAATTCTCCGTGATAACCGCGCTTTTATCCGCGAGTGGGTGAAGCACTGCCAAATTCGCACATTTTCCGATGCCTACAGATCTTTGCGGTATGTTGGCTCGGATATATTCGCTAGCAGCGGCAGTCGACGCGTCGAAAAAGCGCACCGTACGCAGCTGTTGACGCTTATCTCGTAACCAGCAGCAAAGCGAAGCTCTGTTGTGAGCAGCGCAGAAGGCGCGTACCTGGCAGCGCTTTGCCCACTCGCCACGCCGCGGTGGCGCTGTGGTTAGTGCGCTCGACTGCCCAAGGATGCGGGATCGAATCCCTGCCTCGGCGGCTGTTCTTCGGACGAGGCGAAAAAATATGCGTCCGTGTGCTGTGCGATGTCAGTGCACGTTAAAGAACCCAAGGTGGTCGAAATTTCCTGGGCCCTTCCACTACGTCGCCTCTCATAGCGTGAGTCGTTTTGGGACGTTAAACCCTATAAACTATAACTAAGTAGATTTGTCCCCTCGCGCATGAGAGCGCTGTAATCATGGCGAATTCTGGAGCACGGAGCGCATTGTCGTGGGGTATAATACTACGCAGGCTATGACTTAAACTGTATGTCTTCAAGGACATGGCAACACAGCTTTATTGGCTCCGGTTTTATGGTTCCCCTTGCCGCTACTTGTTCACGTAAATGCACTTTGCTACTAGCGTATCACTATTTCTTTTTTTTTTTTTGCAAATACTAATGAGAATGCAGTCGTAAGCTGCCAGATTAATTTTATGAAGGACCACCCGACATAGGTATACATAAATCCCCGTTTTAACCAAGGCTTCGAAACGTGCCTGCGTGGCCTAAAAACAGCGTGTCTAACTCTGGATCCAAGTGTCCTGGAAGGCTGTGTTCTAATCTCACCCTTCCCTCTCAATGGTGCGGCCTGTATTGGCAGCGCCTATTTATTCGCCCATGACCTATGACCTAGTAACGTCCCACAACCCGACGACCAATGCGACCATGCAACCGGTCAGTTACCACCTGCCACAGTCATGCCGGGTCGTCGAAAGGAGTCAGCTCCATTACGACGATGCTGACTGCTAGTAGCATAGTTTACAGACATTATAAAATTTTCCTCTATACTATAAAGGTTGATTCCGGCTGTTTCGAGGCTTTTTGTAGGTCGGCCAGTTCCTATGCACATTTAAGTCCTCACATGAAAGTCAACAGATCTATGTTGCGACGGATCACAACAAGTTAATTGAACGATTGTGTTGTGATAACCGCACACTCTCAACAAAGGATCGGGAAAGATAGAGATAGGTTCGGTCTCAGCGTCCGGGTGCCCCGAATGGTGCGCGGGCACTTCGATCAATCACCTGCTTGGTGGCGCAGTCAAGCAGCGGTTATAGGTTGTACACAAGTACGCCGCGCGAGGAAAAAAAGTTCGTGACTTAAGGTCACCAGTCTGGCAGGCGCTCAGGGCGCCAGGGTGTCCGGAGCGAACGAGATTTCCGCGGTGGCCTTCCAGGAGCAATCAGTGCGACCCGCGCCGCCATTCCTTTGTTCGCCGGGCGAAACAAACGCCGTTCAATGCGAAGCGATGGCAGCGCTGGCCCTCGCGCGCCCAAAAGCCGCGGCATCTGGCTCCGCGCGGAAGCGGAAGTTGACGAGCCGGGGCATCTGCGCTCTGCGAAAATCGCTTCCGATAAAAATGTCCCTTTCGCTGCTCCGCGATAACAATGCACTCGGAATGCTCGATGCCGCGGAGACTGGAGCCGAACAGAGCTTTCTCTTTCTCGCCGGCATCGCTCTGGCATCATCTAGTAGTCTACACTGACCATTCTGGCAACAGCCGGTCGATTGAGATAGTGTGGGGGGCTTAATATATAACGTCGCTCCCTTTACTGCCGGCGTTTTTGGAACGACCGGACAAAAGAGAAAACGATAAAGAGGGGCGGGGAAAGAGAAGACAGAGACCATCGCGAAAGATAGTCGCGACTTAGACTACCGCCGAAGCGGAACGCAGAAACTTATCGATGTGTGCGAGCGTACGTGTTGCTCCATTATCCGGTGGGGGCAGCGGATCGCTTCATGGCGCATACCATGCGACGCTGGTCGTTGTCGAGGTGCTGGCGAGCTGCGGGAGGCCCGCATTGAGACCGCGTCGGGCGCGGCGGCCGGAAGGCGTTGCGTGAGGCTCCGATATCTTCGGCATCCGATCGGTGATTCCGTATAGACTGCCCACCTCACTTCCGGACGCGAAAGAAGATTAAATTTTTCTTCTCACTTTAAGCTCCAAAATGGCTTGCGACACCGTTCGACCATTGAGGAAGCTATAGGCGGAACTGCATGCCGAGACGTTGCGATCTGCCCCGTATTTTCCGCTGTACGGCCCAGAATAAACGAGAGTGTGAGAGAGAGAAAAGAGGACGAAAGAATCGCTATAGTGAGCCAATCTGTCCTGCCTCTTTTGAAGCCAGTAGCTTTCTTAGTCGATCGAGTGCTTAACGCGAATAACGTTAAAGACGTCGTTCTGCAGGAAAAATCCGGCGTTGTTGGAGTTATGAGCGAAAAATCACACGCATGGCCCTGACACGTATCATGGCCATATATAGTCGTCGGTAGGTTTCCTGGACCACATGGCATCACAAAGTTGGGAGGAGCTCGGGTCGTTCATATTGAGATGGAAAGGAGGTGGGATAGGAATCAACCTTCTGGGGCTCTTAACTGGACGCAGGGTCAGTCACGCTACTATACTACAGGCAACGCAGGCACGTTCTTACGGCTTGGTTAAAGCGGGGCTCTTGTACGTATGTCGAATGGGTGAATTAATACTGTGTGCTCATTAAAATGTGCAATACATTATAGGTAATAATTAAGGAATTGGTAATTAAGCGAGCAGAAACTACATGTACGAGAACGTGGAACCGCGAGAGGGAGCTGCGCTGGCTGGAGAAATTGACGCCATCGCATCATGCCTTTAATGATGGAACTTAATCCCCCCCCCCCCCAATTATTTTTAAACATTGACTGCGTTAGGACTCGCTGTTGGTAGATCACAAACAAGCGATCTTTGAAAGCTTTATCAGACGATTACCACGACAAAAACTTGAAAAAAAAACAAAAACTGTGGTTGACGCGAATCGAATTAAAGACGCGCGTTTTCGATTTCATTTTTCGATCTTTTAACCGAACTATACGCCGTTATCGAGCGTCCCCCGAAAATAGCATTATTTTTGGTAAGTACCGATTTCGGCTGGCTTCGTGGGCATGCTAGAATGTATATCGCAGATGGGAGCTCCTTGGGGCAACCACTCGCATTATATAAAAGACGCGGCAGCAGATTCTTGCGGCCCCGATGGCTCCGATGCATAAGCGCCTATAGCGGACAAGGGTTGCTTGGCACTAATCAGATAAGCCTAGCAGAAAACGCTCGCCCCCAAGTAGGAGGAATTATGGGAACGTCCTTGCCCTCTCATGCTTAATCATTCCTTCGTCTGCTGGCGCAGCAGCGCCTTGCTGTCGACCCTCGCGCAGTAGTACCGCGCAAGGTTTTGCCTGCGTTCGCTGTTTTTGGGCGCCATACATTGAGAGACGCCTCAGAGAGGCGCAGTCATACTGGGCGCCATGGCTGTTAACGAAAACTCGAATTCGCCCAGTCACCGGCCGTCAGTGACGTTTGCTTGTACCCAACCAAGGGAACCTGTGAACTTTTTTCAGTGCTTATACCGCACAGGCCGTAAGTACAGTACTTCGTCAGGCTGATTTAATAGGATTGTTTTTTTTATTATTATTAGCACAAGCAAACTGCATTCCGTAACAATTAAAACAGGCTGCTGAATGAGGTGCTCATAGCAAGCTTCGAGACTGATACTTGGGAGCTTAAGGTGTATAGGCTCCACAAAGCCACTGGTATTGCGGACAAGGACGAGGGCTCTTGTCAAAGAGGGAGGTGAACCGTGGTTGCACACCATCATTTGTACAAATGCTAATTACATCTATAGGCAAGCCACCCCATGCGTGATCACGTCTGCCCGTTATAGTACAGCGTCGTCTGTTTAGCCTACGAAGTCGCACAGCATAACATCTGCGCAGTGCGAAGTGGATAAAACGCTCAACATTGACGGGGCGTTCTACTACAACTGTCTTAGACGGAAACAGCATCAGCGCGAATGTCGGCCTTCTGCTGAAAAGCAAAAGGCCAGCGTTCTATAGTCTGCTTGATGACGACTAACGACCTTTTAACTCGTTCTGAGACCTTAGCTGACAGCTGCAAGAGTCACAGATGCATCTTCTACGAGAGGGTGCTAATCTTGTAAGTCTTGAGCTTGGCGTGATCCAAATGAACAATAACGGCTTTAAGCTTTTTTACGAAAACGGCACAACATATATTCCGGGATAAATTTCATCTGCCTAACTGCGATTATCGCTTCTTTGTGTGTGAATCGAAATAGTCGGCAATCGGTATGGACTTCACGCCAAAGGGGTGCCTTGATATGATGAATCTTTCTCGATGCGAAGGAAGTTTGCAATTAATACCGTTGATACTATGTCAGCAAGTACGTAGGAAATCTCAGCACCGTTTAATACACCCCAGAGAAGTATAGGGTGTCTCGATTTCATACAACCCAATTCAGGCCGGAGATATAAAAAGATCCAAAGAGCTGTGTGGATGTGACCTCTTTAGAAAATCTGGATTGCGTTCACAGGAATGCTTGAAGAACAGAAGAATATCGGCTGAATGCATAAACAGGCTTTAAATGTTTCACGAGAGCGCGTAGGTTACATACTAGCTGGTGTGCTGGACATGACGAAGGTTTCACAAATGGGTCCCAAAGTATTGCATCAATGCCTACCGTGAGCATGAACTTGTGGAGACTTGTCACGAAATATTTCGTGTTTTTGAGGTCAGTGAAGTCAGTTTCTTCCGTAGAATTCTTACAAAAGAATAAACATCGTTCTGCTGCTTTGATCCTGAAATCAAAGAAGAGTCGAAAGATTGGAGATACCATATTCACAAAGGGATACAAAGGCGGCTTCAGTGTGGTGCCGTCCCAGTTTCGGAGCCAGAATGGAGAGTGGAGTTCAGTGGATTATCCAGAACTGGGTGTCATGGTCACATGAGCTTATTATAATTTATTACTCCACAAAGTAATGCAGCTGCTGTTCAGAAAACGTCGGAGAAAGCTGTCAAAAAGAGTGCTTTCAAAAAAGTATTCATAAGCCTTCAGATAACCTTACCATTGTCAAAGTTTAGGTAGTACAATACCCACTTTGTTCACCCGATTTAGCAGCAAGGTACTAATATCGGTTTCTATCTCAAAAGCATCTTAAGGACACACTTTTGGACCCGTGAACGTGTCATAGCTGCTGCTAACGGTGATGGTTTCATGCTCAGCCACAATTCATTCTTGTGAAAGACCTAGAGAAGTTACGAGGAAAATGCCAAAAAGCATTCGCCTTCGCGGAGAATGCGTTGAATTCAACTGGCAAGTTTCATTCCCGCACCATTATTTTCCCTTTAAATCTCCAGACCTATCAGCAGCCCGTATACTGCAGTTAAGCACCAAGCAGTACTTTACTCTAAATATGTACTCATAGACTCGCATGCTAAAGCAACCTCTTCGGTCAGCCTCGTTAATTGTACCAAGCACATTATGCATGTTGGGCACTGACGCAGCAAGCGGCAGCGCACGCAATGCTTGCACGGGATGGGGATGCCATCCCAGTAGTCGGTGCGGAGGATGGACGGTGATGAAGCCATTCGCAGCAGCGTCGTGGAGGGGCGCTCGGAGATGGCGCGGGGACGCCGGACGTCCGGCGATCAGGAGGTCAGCCGTGGCCCGCCACTGCAGAGGGGATCCGTAATGGCCCCGCGACGCGAGATGTGTGCCGAGACGCGTGCATCGCCGCCGCGCGTACAAGCGTGACCTTGTTCTCCTCATTTAGGCCGCGCGCGCACCTGGCGCTGCCACCAGCGCCGATGCACGCCGTCGCGGGACTCCTTGGCGAACACGTCGTCGATCACGCGCTCCTTATTAGGCGTCGGAGACGTGTGAAGAGCCAACGACGCTTCCAAAAAGTTTTCGCCGCCAACCTTTCATCCATTCGTACTGTATAGAGTTGCACATCCGTGCAGGCCGCACCAGCGAAGAGCGTAAACGCGCCGCGACGCCACTGGCGAGTCACGTCTAAAGTCCCTTTTTTAAGGCTTACAGCATTTAATGGTCCATACTATCGGCGTTCGTTCGGTCACACTACAACTGTCAAACAGATGACGTGATCATGTGAAACCGAAACTATGGTCATCAGAATAAAAACCCGACCTCCATCTCTCGGAACCCCAGCCGAGCACTTTAACCGCATACGCCACGCCACGCTCGGGATCGCCGAAGCGCGCATCATAAATCTACTTGTATATCGTGAGCATGGTAGTTAAAAATAAATAAATAAATCTGTCTCCACCGGGAATCGAACCTCTATCCCTCGGATAGAGGTTCGAGTGCAGCCCAGCACTTCAACCACATGCGCCACGCTCGGAACCGTGAAACACGCATCATAATTCTTCTTGTCTACAGTCAGGATTAGAGTAGCCATGACAATGACACTGCAAATAGTGACAATGACAATGATGGCATTGGCAATGGTAATGACAGTGAATTTAGTTGATCATGATAATCAAAGCAAGCGTGATTCACCGTGGGCATCACTAACGCTCAGGCTATCGCATTTCTGCAGTGCAGGTTCGACAATGCTTTCGGACTTTTTATTGCCAAGATCATACAAGCAGGTTCCAGCACATTCCCATGCAATTTGTGGATAACTAAGCCTCAAAATTTCTTTTTGAAAGCGTAGTTTGCAAGACGCCACTTGCACCGCTCAGTAGGGATTAATTCCCGTATTTGTAGTTCTATGGTACGTTCCTCGGGATAGTCTAACATTGTAGCCTGAATTCGAACTGAGCATGAGATGGTTACGGCACGAATAGATGCTGCAGGGTCCATTCTGAGCGCTCTTATTGAAACGTGAGAGCGCCTTTTTTTGCCCCCCCCCCCCTTTTTTTTTTCGTTCGATATGCGCCTCCCAGCTCGCTAGCAATACCGGTAACCTGATGAGCGGTAACATAATGTTTAGAACTACGTAATTAGCTTCGGGAGACTACGAGAGCTTCGTTATGCCAGATTGCGCCTAAAAGCGGGTGCTCCTTGAAAATTGAAGTTAAGGCTGTACGACTATACCAACAGCACCACAGTGACGACCTCTTTTCCCCTGCAAATCAGACCTGCTAACGGTTTAAACCAACATTGCTAACCGGCAGTCCATTGCAATTTTCAGTGATGATTTTTAACTTTACGCCCAGCTCGTTCAACGAAGGTGTGCCAGCATTTCCACTAAAGCCCGGATTTTGGAGAAAAAAAAAAAAAACTATTCGTTGTCGTGACGCTGGGGCTATGTCGACCCGGCCTTCACTTGGTAGCGTGCAGAGACTCGGGGTTGAAGTAGGATTGAATCTTCGAAGTTGGTGAAATATGTACAAGCAGGTTTAATGGCACTTTGAGAAAACTTATTTACAATATTTACACGAAAAAGAAGGGTACATCAGCAAAATGGCAATCGTTAAGAGTTCATAGCGAGAAGCGACTGGATGAGCCGTTTACCCAGGGCTCAGAGCGACATTTCGTGCTCTGCAGCGTCCTTAAAAACCCCCTATGTCCAGCCCCTCTCTGAAGATGCTGACCAACCAAATCCAGGGCACGCCCCTCAGGTATCGGCATCCAATCGAACACATCACTGCACTGATGGTCTGAAGCACTGACTGGTCCGGCATTCATTCGTTGGGCGTGATCACTTGTTGGCGGGAAAAGCTTGGGAACGGCGAGGAGAGGAGGTACATTTCTATTCTTCAGCAAAGAAACCACAGGCTGGTTCTGACAAGGGGTTTTACTTCTCAGAAACCCGAGTGCACGTGGCGCCGCATAGGGCTCCCAACATGGTCCCTTTTCGACAATTGCAAATCTTTCCTGCATTCCCGGGAAATCACTTAATGGCCGTATGAGTCATGCTCCTTTCTTGTCCTGCACGTCAGCGGACATGTCACTCTGTCGTCTCCTTTGGATAGGAGGCATTCATCACTGGAGGATAGCACTTCTCGACTGGAAGGGTGAACAAAAGAAAGAAAGCACTTCCTGCTATTTCCCTCAGGGGGACGTTTTTTTGTGTTTTTCCAGACGTTCTCTTGACAGGGTCAATTTGGCATTTGCAGGTTGTCCACAAAGCAAAACATGCTTACAAAACAGGATTCCTGGAAACAGGCTCACTTAGAGCCATTGGACCATCACCACATATTCACAAAACTTATCCATGCCCACAGGCGAACAATAGAGCGCGCAATTGCGGATGCTTGGTCGTAACAGCCTCCTCCCCCGCCAGAAGAGTCTCGGAGGGCAGCAGTCCCAGCTGCTGCATGAAGAGACGACTTAATGGCCTGCACGTGAACGCTTGAAGCTCGCTGTTGCTTGTCGCGTTGTCTTGATTGTTGTAGGCCAAATTGCTCGAGCTGTCTGAAACTCAACCACATGTCGAAGCAAGCACGCGGCTCCCGTCTGAAGAGACCAGGTTAAAAGAAAACTGCCATTGTTGTTCGAGAAAAGCCCACTCTCAAGACGTTCAGGACCCACGTATTCCTAGAAAACCAAACGTGCTGCTTTACATAGCCACACATATACAAGCGCACGAAAAAAAAAAAAAACCTGATTATCAATTTGGATACATGGTGAGGAACATCTCGGACCGCTTAGAAAGAGCGGCTAAGCGCGTCCGCATTCCCATTTAACTTCCCCTTTTTGTATCTTATTTCAAAATTGTACTGCTGTAAAATCAAGCTCCACCTAAGAAGGCGACTGTTCTTCGATGTCGCAGTTTGCAGCCAAGCCAGGGGACAATGGTCCGTCTCTACGGTGAATTTGGCCCCTCCAAGATAGCACTGCAATTTTTGAATGGCCCATACAATGCAAGCGCATTCTTTCTCTGACGCGCAATAAGCCCTCTCTCTAGAACTCAGTTTTCTGCTCAAGTAGAGCACGGGGTGCTCATTACCGTCGTCATCTCTCTGGCAGAGAACAGCACCTAACCCTCGATCACTGGCATCACACTGGACCGTGAATTCTCGGTCATAGTCTGGAGCTCGCAATACCGGACGGCTAATCAGCACAGCCTTCAGGTTTACGAAGGAGGCTTCCTTTTGTTCGTCCCAGACTACATTTGTCGGTTCTGTCTTGCGGAGAGCGTCGGTCAGAGGGCTAGCCAAAGCTGAATAGTTAGGGATGTAGTGATTGTAGTACCCAGTCAGACCTAGGAATGCTCGAATTTCCGTCTTCGTGCTCGGCCGCGGATAGTCTGCTACCACAGAAATCTTAATCTCGCTGGGTTTCCTGAAACCCTGACCTACATTGTGACCCAAGTAGTCCACGGTCGCCCTTGCCAGGCAACATTTCTCGGCCTTTACGGTTAGTCCAGCTTGACGCAAAAGGCTCAGTACAGCTCTTAGATGTACCATATGGTCCGCCCATGAGTCGGAAAAAACCGCAATGTCGTCTAAATAAGGCACCGCGAATGTTTCACACCCCTTTAAAACCCTATCCATGAGTCGGGAAAAACAAAATGGAGCATTTTTGAGCCCGAAACTCATCATTGTTGGCTGGTAGCTGCCCGTCGGAGTGACGAAAGCCGCGTATCTGCTGGCGCGTTCAGTGAGCGGTACTTGCCAGTATCCTCGAGTAAGGTCCAGCGTAGTCACATATGCCGCTCTACTGACCTGTTCTACTCTCTCCTCAATATTCGGAATAGGATACACTTGATCCCTGGTGAGAGAATTTAGCTTTCGGTAGTCTACCACAGGCCTAGGGTCTTTACCTGGAGCTTCTACTAAGATCATAGGCGAAGCATAATCGCTTTCCGAGGGTTTTATTACTCCCAATTCCAGCATGCGATTTACTTCCCTATCCAGAATTTCTCTTTGCCTTGGAGAGAATCGGTAGCACCTTGATCGCACTGGCACGTCTGAAGTCAGCTCAATATCGTGCTCAGTCAAATCAGTTCTGCCTGGCCTGTCCACGAAGCAGGCCTCAAACTCTGTTATTATCTCGCCCAGATCGGACAGCTGGGATTTCTTTAGTTCTCCTCTCTGCTCCGTCTTTTTGAGAAGCTCCTGAGCGTTGCTTCCTTTTCCGCTGAGGCAAATCAAGTTGTCCCCCATCTCCTCGGGAAGGTTTAACGTTAGATTTACCACGGCTTCCCTCTGCACATAAGGCTTCATAAGATTGCAATGATAAATGCGCACTTCTTTACGCCTACCGGGAATTTTCACTGCGTAGTTAGTGTTAGAAAGCTTTGCAACGACTTCAGCCGGTCCTTCCCACTGTACTTCGAGCTTATTCTGCCTTGAACTTCTCAGCAACATCACCTGGTCCCCGATACAAAACGTCCTTTGACGGGCTGTCTTATCATAGTACACCTTGGAACGAGCCTGGGCTGACTTCATGCTGGCCTCAACGAGTTCCTTAGTGTTATGTAAGCGATTCAAGAGGTTCAGAATGAATTCTACTACTGTTGGGTCTTCTCCGCGCCCCTCCCAGGCTTCGCGCACCATTCGGAAAGGTGAGCGCAGTGACCTTCCGTACACCAACTCGGCTGGGCTAAATCCAGTGGATTCGTGCGGCACTGACCGCAAAGCGAAAAGCGCTGCAGGCAGGCAGGTATCCCATTCGCGCTTGTTTTCATAGCACAGTCCCCTCAGGACTCGTTTGAGAACAGAGTGCCATCTTTCTACGCTGTTGCTCTGCGGATGATGGATCGAGCTATGCACTACCTTAATGCCGCATCGCTCGAGAAATGAGGTGGTGAGGACACTCGTGAAAACGCTACCTTGATCACTTTGGACCTCGGAAGGGAATCCAACTCGTGCAAACACTGACAGCAGCGAATCCACTACACTCTCGGACGTCACCTCGCGCAGCGGAACAGCCTCTGGAAACTTTGTGGCTGGGCATAACATAGTGAGGATATAACGGTACCCTGACTCTGTCACAGGAAGTGGCCCAACTACATCTATTACTAACCGGTGAAACGGCTCGGTAATGATTGGTACTAACACCATCGGAGCTTTCCACTTATCTTGCGCCTTTCCAACCCGCTGGCACGTGTCGCATGACCGTACAAAATTTTCCGTGTCCTTAAAACATCCAGGCCAATAGTATTCTTGCAACAGCCTCTGCTTTGTTTTCTTTATTCCAAGGTGACATGACCACGAGCTGCCATGGGAAAGTCGCAGTAAGTCTCCGCGGTACTTTTGGGGAACGACTAATTGGTCCCGCTCTACTCCGCGCTTATCCTTGAATAAGCGATACAGCACTCCCTTTCTCATCTCGAAAGAAATATTGTTTGCTGTCTTAGTGGCACGGTGGCGCTCCCTTATCTCCTGTATCTTGGGATCATTGGCTTGCTCTATAGCTAAGTCCTCTCGGGTTCCACTTAAAAGTCTCGTGAGATTACTAGACACTGGCGGCAAGAGGTTACTCTCAAGAACGTCCTCATTCCGCGTCTCATCAAGCTCACTTTCAAGTTGACATATCTGAGATGCCTCGCTCTCAAAGTTTTCTGACCTGCTATCTTCCGCATTTACCACTGTTTTAACTGCCGTTTCCTCCGCTGTGGATTTTTCTGGAATGAGCAGTGTAGCTAGTTCTCGCGCCTTTGAACGTGTTAAGGCTTGCACAACTCTGTCTCCGAAAAGGATGCCCCTCTTTCGCAGCAGCATGTCCGATTTGTTGGAGAACAAATACGGATAGCACTTAGGAAGCTTTCCTGAAACGGCAGCCTCGGTTGTTAATTCGCCGAAAGGGCCCTCGATGACCACGTTCGCGATCGGCAAGCACACACTCTGTTCCTCAACTACCTGTCGGATCCATGCACACTGTCCTGTATAGTCGGAAGGCGACACATACGCCGGATGGACAACATCCATCGTTGCGGCCGAATCGCGCAGTACCTTGCAAGGCTTCCCGTTGACTACTAGGTCATGCAGGTAGGGTTCTAAAAGCTGCATATTTTCATCGCAGTCCCTGACATACGAGAAAGCAATCTTTTCTTTCCGGCAGTTGACGGCAATGTGACCCTGCTCATTACACCTAAAGCATGTGAGCGGCTTCCTAGCCTCAAGCTTATTCTTTGTGTTCTGCACGTTGGTCACTTCCCCACTTTTCTCACTGCCGTCCTTTCTAGGGAATTTGCCTGAAGAAACCTTCATTTCTTCGTTTCCAACTCTAGCAAAGTGCCTTTCCTGACGGTTTTTCACACTGAACTTGGGATTGCGGGGCCTATCCACTGCTGGGTTGCTGAATTGTCGGCGCGAAGCATACTCCTCAATAAGTTCGGCAGCTTCAGTTGCCGACTTAACGTCGCCTCGGTCCTGTAACCAATTTCTTTCTTTTTCTGGGAGGCAGCTATAAAACTGCTCCAAAAGAATTCGCTCGACTACAGCGTCCCTATCACTGTAGGAATCAGTGCTCTTTAGCCACTCGCCCAAATTAACTCTTAAATTGTATAGGAATTCAGGGTAACTCTCGTCCCTGGACTTAGTAGCGTTCCGAAAACGTTGTCTGAACGCCTCGGCGCTAAGCCTATACTTTCTCAGAAGGCAAGCTTTGACCTTCTCGTAGTTGTCCGCGTCCTCCTTGCTTAGCCGCGCGACAACCTCCGCTGCCTCGCAGGGCAGAACCGTCAATAATCTCTGAGACCAAGTGTCTCGCTGGAAGGACAGTTTTTCGCAGGTTCGCTCAAAGTTAGCCAGATACAGACCGATATCCCCTGATATCACATATGGCTGCATGTACTTTGACATCTTGAAATCTGCCTCCTTGTTGAGAAGAGGTACCGCTAGCTGGGGACAATTGCCCGACCTCTTGCTCAACTCTAGTTCTAATTTCCGGAGCTCAATTTCTTGGTCCAGCTTTTTTGCTTCTCTTTCACGCTTCTTTTCCTCTTTTTCCCACTCACGTTCGCGCTCCCTTTCCTCTTTTTCCCTCTCAAGTTCACGCTCACGCCTCTTTTCCTCTTTTTCCCGCTCTTTCTGCTGTCTGAGCTGCTCCTTTTTTTGACCGATGAGGTTCCATGCTTCACTGAGCTCCTCATCATCGGTTCCCAGATCAGTGATTGCCTTTATAATCAAGGGTTTTCGTGCCAAACCACTTGTATCAATTCCCAATTCCTCACACAATTGCAACAGTTCCGGTTTCTGCAGCTTTTGTAGGTCCATGATCGCTCCGAGTGTCGGCTACTTCCAAAACAACAGTGCAAACTACCAAACCTAAAGGCGTTTCAACACTTTTTACCAGTTCTAAAATCTAACCCTGTTCTAGAACCTGGTCCACATCAGAAGAAAAGCCAAGCACTCACCCACACATGCGATCGATGTTCCGAGCTGCTGTCTTGTTGGCCGATTGTTGCTCCTGCTTGTTGCTTGAGATGCCACCTCCGATCACTAGATGTTGTGGCTTGCAGATTCTGATCCACCTCCAATCACCAGATGTTGTGGCTTGTAGATTCAGATCCCACCTCCAGTCATCAGATGTTGTGGCTTGTAGATTCAGATCCACCTCCAATCACCAGATGTTGTGGCTTGTAGATTCAGATCCCACCGCTGCCACCAGTTGTCGTGACGCTGGGGCTATGTCGACCCGGCCTTCACTTGGTAGCGTGCAGAGACTCGGGGTTGAAGTAGGATTGAATCTTCGAAGTTGGTGAAATATGTACAAGCAGGTTTAATGGCACTTTGAGAAAACTTATTTACAATATTTACACGAAAAAGAAGGGTACATCAGCAAAATGGCAATCGTTAAGAGTTCATAGCGAGAAGCGACTGGATGAGCCGTTTACCCAGGGCTCAGAGCGACATTTCGTGCTCTGCAGCGTCCTTAAAAACCCCCTATGTCCAGCCCCTCTCTGAAGATGCTGACCAACCAAATCCAGGGCACGCCCCTCAGGTATCGGCATCCAATCGAACACATCACTGCACTGATGGTCTGAAGCACTGACTGGTCCGGCATTCATTCGTTGGGCGTGATCACTTGTTGGCGGGAAAAGCTTGGGAACGGCGAGGAGAGGAGGTACATTTCTATTCTTCAGCAAAGAAACCACAGGCTGGTTCTGACAAGGGGTTTTACTTCTCAGAAACCCGAGTGCACGTGGCGCCGCATAGGGCTCCCAACATGGTCCCTTTTCGACAATTGCAAATCTTTCCTGCATTCCCGGGAAATCACTTAATGGCCGTATGAGTCATGCTCCTTTCTTGTCCTGCACGTCAGCGGACATGTCACTCTGTCGTCTCCTTTGGATAGGAGGCATTCATCACTGGAGGATAGCACTTCTCGACTGGAAGGGTGAACAAAAGAAAGAAAGCACTTCCTGCTATTTCCCTCAGGGGGACGTTTTTTTGTGTTTTTCCAGACGTTCTCTTGACAGGGTCAATTTGGCATTTGCAGGTTGTCCACAAAGCAAAACATGCTTACAAAACAGGATTCCTGGAAACAGGCTCACTTAGAGCCATTGGACCATCACCACATATTCACAAAACTTATCCATGCCCACAGGCGAACAATAGAGCGCGCAATTGCGGATGCTTGGTCGTAACATCGTCAACCCTGCAGCCACGTATGCACCACACTTCCTTCGCCCCGTCGTATACGCGATAACTGATAAGCAACATCAGCCGGTGTTCAAACTCGGCCTGCAAACTTCCAAACCTGCTCAAACGACAGACAAGTATACATGCATACATACATACACACGGTGCTCTCAGTATTGGTTCAACACTGACTCAGTTTTTAACCCTCCAGGAGACGAATAACTTCCCGCTGCTTTTGTCGTGCAGGGTGCAGCCATTTTCAATATGCTCTGGTGGTGTCACCTTTCCCGACATGCGCCGACATGCGACAGAGCGCAACGCTCTGCCCCAATTGGCAGTATAGAGAACATATCCAGAGAACACGAGTGCAGGGCGTGATTTAGAATCAGGGCACTTAAAGCTGCTACCCATCCAAAAATTGTTGTTAACCCTGTAGCTTTACCAGCTTACATCTTTTTTTTTTCCAAACTTCAGCATGCAAAACAACGCAGAGCCTGACAGCGCGGAGTGCGAGTGCTGCTTGTCACACGAGCCTATCTGAAAGATCTTCACCAGCGCAGTCAGAGAAGGACCAGAGAACACAGACAGGACAGACGCTATTCACGCTACGAGAAAAAAAAAAAAAAAAAAAAAAACGTTTGTACATTTTTTTTTTTTTTTTCACCCTTGCGTCGCTAGTACCACTTGGCCGATTACTGCCCTCCAGAAGAACAAATTGAGCGTGCTGGTGCATCATTGAATAACCAAAAGGCAGCACCACGACGATGGACACGAGAGAAGCAGAGGGACACGTGTTTCTTTTAGTTATTCTGTCATTGTCCTTGCAAACCAACATGTGTTCATAATTGAGAAGGAGCGGGAACGCTTTGAAGGGCCCGTGTAGGAGAACGCACTGAAATCTTGGAAGCCTTTTTCATTGAAAATATAGGAGGAAAAAAGGGCGTGAACAAGACATCCGCCAAAGTTACAAACTGCGGAAGCGCCTAAATCAAGCAGAGTCATACCGGCATTTCAGTGTCCTTTCTTTTTCTTTTTTTTTTTATGTAGCAGATTCCACAGACACCAGGTACCATGGCTTCCATTCAGATTCATTTAGGCGCTTAACTTTTTCTTGTTCAGCCGTTCTTTGGCATCTCTTTTGGTTGAAGATGTCTTTCCCGTCTTTAAGACGCGAGATGGGAATTCTTGCCGCGGTGGCCTCATTTTGGTAGGTGCATCTTCGGATACTCTTTCGCAATCAGATGCTTACGAGCTAGGTGTTCTAGGAAACCAAAAATTATCAGAGCTTCAATCTTGTTAGACAGATGGTACCATGCGAAAGCTCTGCTTAATAACCCGTGCACGGACACGTGGTTTATGACGTCAGGATATAGCGGGTCAGTCAGGAGTAAGGCAAACAAGATTCAAGAAGGCTGCTCGGCTGTCGCGTCTCTATCAGTGCTTTCGCACTAAGGAAAGAAAAAAGTATATGTAGTTCTACCTCACGATTCGGTCGTGTTGTGCTATATAGCTCTTACCCGTGGATAGTTCACGCATGTCTCCTAATATGACGAGAGATTTCAGGCGACTGGCTTTCACGAATACGTCCAACTAATTTTTTTCCGCGCACTCACCTTCCTGTAAAAGGCTTGTAGATTGCGGCTGTACTATCGGGGAAGAAAGTGACTAACTGATCCCTCATTTAAAGTGTCACTCACCCACGGTCCACCCTTAAGTCGAAAATATTTTGTTCCCCGTTAACTGTGAAGCTTCGCTCCCGGAACGCAAAGCCACAAAAATTTTTTGAAAAGAGAAATTAATAGCGCAGTTGCAGCCACTGCAACCAACCAGTCCTGCTGTGTCATTTTCCGTTCGTTTCCTCTCAGCCGGGTTTTCACTATCCTGCCTCAAGCCAAATTCCCCTTCCTCCTTTAGGAACGGCTGTAGGAACGGCGCAGAACGGTCTCGGAGCACCTGTCAGGCAGAGACACGGACTAGTGAGTGCTGTCTTGGCTCTTGACGTCACCGTCGATGATCGGCGGCCAGAGTAGAGAGCAGAGAGCCTGGCTTTCAAAGGGGAACATGAGAGAGCTTTGATTTGTATTATTGCAGTTTTCCGGCGCGCGCATTTTGCAGACTAACTACGATACCTTTCTGAAGCATTGCGTTTGTTTGCTTGTTTGTTTGTTTAAAATTCTATACTCTGGACAGTGGTCCTTTAAGCCGCAAGTGCACCGGTGTCATCAACAGAATTGCATTGTCAGATCCGTTCGCACGTGTTGCTGCAGGGTTCAGAACTCGGAGAGGTGTGGCCGGAGGAATGGTGATAGTAATAACATTCGCGTCCCATTTCATTGTTTTTAGGCAGGAAAATTTTCATTGTCCTTTCTGTTTTGGTCACGCGGCACAACCGCAACTAAAAGGCGTCACTAGCAGGGCAAGGAAACAAGGAGCTAGTGTATAAAAAAACCTCGTGATAGAATATTTGTTAACATCCCTCGTGTTTAACTGCAAGTGTGTCGCACTGTCCTTTGCACATCGTCGTCTTCATCAGCTTCCACCCGTGAGCATTGAATCCTAACGCACCGCTACCGCATCGCCTTCTGAAGTTGATTGAAGCGGTCCCGAAAATCACACTGCGCTACCACGGTGGTGCAGCGGTAAGACGCCCCCAGGGTACCCGGGTTCAATCCCAACCGCGGCAGGTGCGTTTCGATGGAGGCGAAACGAAGAGGAGTCCGTGTGCCGTGCGATGTCAGCGCATGTTAAAGATCCCCAGGTCGTCGAAATTACCCCGTAGCCCTCCACTACGACTCCTCTTTCTCTCTTTCCACTTTCACTCCCGCCTTCCGCCCTTCCCTTACGACGCGGTGCAGGTGTTCACAGAAACAAGTGTGACAGATACTGCGCCTTTCCCTTCCTTTGAACCAATTATTATTATTATTATTATTATTATTATTATTATTATTATTATTATTATTATTATTATTATTATTATTATTATTATTATTATTATTATTATTATTATTATTACCACTAATGTCCCCACTCGCAGACTGCTCCAACCTTTGTCTCAATCCTGCTTGGCCTTTAATACTCGAATCGCAACCGAAGTGAAACGCAACTCGCCTGTGGTCTAATCACGCTAAATCGTCCATAAAAAACTTTTTAGGGGTTATTGCCTCCTCGAGTCCTTCCTCCACGAGTGTGGATCCCGGAGTAGGGGCGCAGACCAGGAAGATGCCGGCATTCACCATCTACTCCGGCTCATCCTCCAATAAAGGTTATTTCTCTCTCTCTCTCTCTCTCTCTCTCTCTCTCTCTCTCTCTACAAACCCCGCAGAAAGCTTTCACTGCGGTGACGAAACTGGCAGCCTGTTCTTTTGAACCTCTACTCCTTCTAGCTGAAACTATGCTCGTTCGGTTCATTGTAGAAAAAAGAATATTTAAAAAAGCGAGAAAATGAAGAGAAGCCAGCCAACGGGCCTACTTCTGAGCATAAGTGAGGCCGCACGCTTGAGCGCTTGGCCGCAAGTTGTCGCAGCGGAGTTAGTGCGCGGCATTTAAGCGGCGCGCAACGAGCAGAGTTAATGCTTCACTAATATAAACACCAGGATGAATCCGTAGCATGCGTGGTAAATGAAGCTGCCCAGAATAGACGCGGGACAACGCCAGAAAACAGAAAGAAGCGTAGTCACAACCTTTACGTTATTAAACAACCCACCTAACTGCAGTGAAGGAGGTAAAAGAACGTTAAGCCAAAAACTGCACAGAGAACGCGTCAGAGCCAGCGATGAAACATTGCTTGTTTGGATGCAAGAATGCGCCCAAGAAAGTGGTTTACCTGTCTGAGGGCGCCTTAAGTGCATGGCTGGCTGACGCAGTTGCTGGTATTTCAGACTATACAATATACATGCAGTGCAGCAATGCACGGGTATGCTAATCCCGATGGCATACAGAATACTCGGAGAGGTCTCCAGAAGCATGCCTCAGCATGTGCGCTAGCATGCAGCAAAGCTGCTTCGAGCGATGAGGCTCTCATGAGGCTCTCATCTGCTTGACGCACTTTTCCGGTCGTTTTTTGCGCACCACTGCACACGCGCCCCGGAGTACAGATGGCATTTCACAGCACATCGCAAGTGACTTCACTTTTCGACTTTTTCAGGCTCACATAGAACCCTACAAAGCACGCACTACTAATTTCTACAATTTTCTACAATTTCTGCAATTTCTACAATTAGCACGCACAACTAATTTCTACCCACTACAATTTTCTTCAAATCATGTTCGGTGCAGTGAATATAAAGAAAGCCGTAGTAGCTATTTTCTTCACTTCTGCATCTGAGGCCTCACATGATGGCTGGTGTCGTTTTTTTTTTTTTTTTCTTTTCTTCATGAGCATTTCACACCCACTCGCGACAAATGAAATCAGCAGTCATCAATCTGCGAGCATAACGTGAAAAGATGACCGACGTGAATTCGCAATGACATTTTTAATGCGTTCGAGTGCGTATAGAGTGGAAGGTCCCCGAAAGCTTAGACGGCCAATAGCTTGCATTATAGTGCAGCATGTATGTTCATCACAAAACCCTAAGCGAAAATGCATAAATTGCAGGCCGCCATTGTTAGCAAATTCTGTAAATGTAAGGCCTAAAAAACGCTCTTTGAAAAACCTTTATAGTTCGACCCAATTGCCTAAAGATACCCGAAGTAGTCGTCCACATAATGCTGCGTCCTTCATAACTTGCATTCCCCTGCGTTCGCGGGCAGTGTGTCCTTCGTTCTGCACAGTTTATTTTCTGCGCATACAGAAATTTTGCACTTCATAATCTGCGGAATATTTAGAACCCCTTTGTCGTTGTACAGATTGTCCTGAAGAACACACTGCGGCACTGAGTGTCAATAGTGAGACAAAAACCACGAAGAGAAGAGACCTGCGGGGCAACAAACTATTGAGCACAAAATAAGGTTGTAAAGGATCTGTAA
Organism: Amblyomma maculatum; assembly: GCF_055883805.1. Taxonomy (NCBI): domain Eukaryota; kingdom Metazoa; phylum Arthropoda; class Arachnida; order Ixodida; family Ixodidae; genus Amblyomma; species Amblyomma maculatum. Next base: position 22,968,718 of record NC_139344.1, read on the forward strand.
GTCCCCAAGACATTTAGATATGCAGAGTACAGACTGAACCGAGCGGTCATAAAGCTTCAAACACCCAGAATGTATTCATCGTGGCCAAAAGGATAGGAAATGTGAAGCACTCCAGACCTTTACAAACTGGGCTTTGTCCGGCTGCTGACCACCTGCTGAATTAACTGAATTAATTAAGTTAACTCATTCAGCTTCTGCACCTCACGGACGTGGCTGCCACTGCCACAGCTACTATAAATCTCATGGAGAATCTCGTCCAGCGCGTATACACTATAACGGTAATGAACGTAGTCACCAGTTCTAGTTATCCCGAAACTCTTTTCCAACACGATTTTGTTTTCCCTTCGCGAAATGAAACTTGTTTTTCTTCAAGGCAGCTTCAGACGTCGTTGCCGAGCGGCAGTGATGGCTGACGCGAGGATAGCGCCGGCGCCGCTGCAGCTTGGCGGTCAAGCGGAATTCCCGCGACCTTCTTCCGCTCGTGATTGCGCGGCCGGAGGCGTCGCCTTTGTTTGGGGAGCACGTGGCGCGGCAGAGCTCTTCGGAGCTCCGAGTGTATGTGTGTGTGCTCGCGCGCGCGGCCGCATGAATGGGAGCGGGCCGAGAACGGGCGCCGACGCTTGCGCGGCCATTGAGGCGTGTCAAGCGCAGCTCTTGTTGGTGCGCAGAACCGGATGCCGCTCGGCCGATCATCCATGGCGGGCCAGACAGGCGTGATTCAGCCGGACCGTCCTCGAGGGCTTCCCCGCCGACCGGTGGGGACAATTCATCAGCCAAGAAAAACAATGAGCGGCCCCGATAGTCGCCGGTCTGCTCCCCCCTTTCGCCCGACGCAGGCAAGATGTCCACAACGCGGGCTAGCATGCTCCAGTGACCCTCTCCCCAGCGCGCAAAGCGTGTCAAAAGAAGCCGCCGCCGCCATTAGGGTCCAAATAGCTGCGAGCAGAAAAAGAGACGCTGGTGGCACAAACGACCGAAAATGACGACACCGGGCGGCTGCCCGCTCCGATGCGTCTGCTGCGTCTGCGACACCGTTAGCCTCGGCGACCAGTGCTGCGCGGTCGCCGAGACTGCTGCCGCTGGCCCCCAGCGCATCCTGCAGTGGGCAGCAGAGGCACTGCGAGCCTCCGGCTCTCGCTCCCTCGAGCGCCGCTGTACCGTTTGGTGCACACAGTGTAACCCTGTGGGCATCTTCGATAATTAAAGTTGCAATCGAGAATGAGCAATAGAAAACGAACGAAAGCAGCAGGCAGGTTCGTCATTTGTCATCGCTGTAGTGGGTGACGACTCCGTTGTTGAGCTCAGGCATGCATGTTTCAGCCGCGGCGTACGAAGAACACATTAACATTTTGTGCTTATCGTGCAAGTATCGCGTTATCCCCTGTCAAGCAGTACTGGAATGAGAGTTCCTAAACATCACTTCGGTAGTGTGTGTGTGTGTGTGTGTGTGTGTGTGTGTGTGTGTGTGTGTGTGTGTGTGTGTGTGTGTGTGTGTGTGTGTGTGTGTGTGTGTGTGTGTGTGTGTGTGTGTGTGTGTGTGTGTGTGTGTGTGTGTGTGTGTGTGTGTGTGTGTGTGTGTGTGTGTGTGTGTGTGTGTGTGTGTGTGTGTGTGTGTGTGTGTGTGTGTGTGTTTGTGTGTTTGTGTGTGTGTGTGTGTGTGCGTGCGTGTGTGTGTGTGTGTGCGTGCGTGCGTGCGTGCGTGCGCATTACGCATGACTGGACTCTGCGGAATATTCTTTTAATCCAGGAAAAACTTGGTTACCTAATCAAGGAAACTGTAAAACGTTACTACGATAGGGGAATTGTATGATGAGGGGGTTACAGGCAAGCGCTCGGAGAAAGCTCTCTTAGCATTTTAATACACCCATAGTATGGCTACAGTCGGTAAATACGCTGGTCGCAAAGTCGACATTCATGCCTCGGGAGCGATTTCGGCGGCTCGGAGTTATTCAGCGAGGCAGTGGAACAGGAGCGTTCAGTTTTGAGCTTTTATTATTCCGCACTAGCACACTGTTGTTCGGCATACGCATCTTAGCCGCGCGAGCAGCATCCAGTGCAAGTCCAACTAATCTTCTCCACAAAAAAGAAAAAAGGAGAGAGCGAGCGAGAGAGAGAGAGATAACAATTTCTTTAGCCGCTTTACGGGCGGTGCGTTTTCCTCTGCTCAAAGAAAGGTGGTCCTGAACTTAACGTATTTCACGGCAGGGCCATAAAAAGGCAACAGGCGTAATATTTTGCTTCCGAGAGCTGCTCACGTGCTTTTGTTCTTTCCGGCGTTTTCCCGAACTATTTCTCAGAGCGACGCGTTCCGTTTCTAATCTCGATCGCCGCAGCGGAAAAGACGTGGACGTTGTATATAGACGCCTCAGCCCGAATATTGCGTGAGACGTCGGTGCTCTCTAGGCAAATACCAACTCCAGACCGCGGTGAGTTACTTGCTCGCAGGAGCTGTAATATCTGTGTCGCTCTCGATAGCCACCTTTACCTGGGACACTTTTTTTTTTTCGATTTCCGTTTTAAGTCCAGGCTTCGAGGCAAGAGCCAGTTCCCTCGCTTTCGTGCGCGTATTCTCTCGCTGCACGCCTATAGTTACCGCTTCCTCCGAGTGGGTTGAGATGAGCGCGGCGATAAACGAGCGAGCCCACCATCGGGGTCTCACACACGAGAGCCATATACTGCGCGTAAACCTCGTTTCTCGACAAGATGGGGCCGGCGGCTTCCCTATACCTCGTACAGCCTGGCGGAAGGACTAAAAACGCGCACGCGCGCATACGCTCGTATAGTCGACTGTTCCCATCGGAAGTGCGATGACACCGTTCGCAGTCAACTATTCGGCGGCCGGTGCGAGCTATGCTTTTCGGAGCGGCTTTAACTGCCCCGGCGCAAAGCAGCACGGAGGATGCGCCTCTCCCGATCTGCTCCGGAACCGGGTCCTGTACTCCGCGTTGACAAGACTCCCACGCGTCGGTCTTCTCTTCGTCGACGATGCTCGGGAGCTCTGGCGGCGGCGAATCGCGCGATTTCAAGCGCCGTGTCACATGGTTTTCTTTCTGTACTGCACCGCCTCGAGATCTGATCGCTCTTCCTCTTGTTGCTGTTTTCTTCATTTTGTGTTCTTTCTCGACACACAAGGCATTCCTTATTGTATCGAAAGACAGCGATGACTTGCCGCTGTCTGCCAGCGGCTCGTTCACTTTGTATCTGTGCATAGAGCCGACCAAACCTGTCTTGCGGGTGCAGGCCACGGGCAACGAAGGCAAAATGGTTGCCCAGCGTCACGTGGCAGCGTTGCCTTTCGCAGGACGAGAGACGGTGGCCCTATCTGAAAAAGGAGCGCGAGCGAAAAAGGCGGAAGATGTACTCTAAGTAGAGTGACATACACCTGTCACTCCAGCAGCGCAGAACCGCATACCAGAGAGAAGCACCCCGCGTTTACCTTCAGTGGATGCTCTGAACGTAACCAATGAAAGTCAGCTCGCTAGAATAAAACTGAACTCGAGCAGTAAAGACGTATAGTATATGTGCGTAGATATATCTTATTGTTAAACGGAGTAATAGTGGTTAACCATTTGTAGGTGGGAACAAGAAAACCCTTAGAACTGCCGCAAGGGTCAATGACTCACGAGAATCCGTGGAACCTACCTAAGATACTATTCCTAAGGTTAACTGATGAGCGCGAACACTAGATGATCCAAGGAGAAGATAAAATGCAAGGACAGCACAAGGTCGGCTGTCTGCGCTCATCAGTTACCTTAGGAATATCACACCCATACTAATCCCAACATTGAACCTAACATATTCGTCCCAGCTTTTTTTTTCTATAGCATGTTTCAAGCGAAAAAAAAAAGAAAGAAAGGATGCCGTAAAGCCTGCATTTTTCTTGATAATGCATTTGCCTTAAACAAATAATATCATTACTGCTGAGAGCACAGCTCTACGAGTCGTGCTAAATGCGAAAACAATTATTGTACGCTTTGTAGCATGAAACGTCTAATTGCGGTCTTCAATGAAAAGAAGAAAATAATCATGTCTGTCGTTAGCGTCCATGAACAAAGGGCACCCGGAAGAAGTCCTACGCTCCTGTCAAATTTCCTGTTTGCTGTCTTCCTTGCCCGAAACAAGCACTAAAACGAGTCAGAGGGCGGGAAAACGTATCACCAACCATCGCGAAGCAGAACGCTGCATGAAAAGTACGATACAAGATAATGCTGACCGGTCGCCTCAAAGATTGTGGTGAAAGTGTAATTGTGGTAGACTGTCAAACAAAAAACAGAGGTAAAAAAAACTGAGTTTATGAGCAAAAGGCCAACATGAAGAGAAGGTAAGCTTAAGCGAACGACTGTGGCTTACCTAAAGCAAAAGAAGTCCGCGGTAAATAAAAAAAAACAAATAAAAAGAAAGCGGGACGGTTGAGTAAGGTAAAAGAAAACAAACAGTATGCAGCTCAGGCGCACCAGATGATGAGAAAGTCAAATAAAAAAAAATACTTTTGGGTGCGACCAGTCTGAAACAATGAAAGGAGAGGAGGGCGGGATCCGAGGCTCTTTAGAAGCACAGCTGTACAGCGATAATATTGGCGGACAACGACTAAAAAACAAACATAATAAATCGGGATCAAGACCATTGTTTCACTCGAGCCCACTGCGTTGGTGTCTAAATATGGCGCTCAGGCTGACTGATCCCAGCCAGGCCTGCTTCCATGTATCTCTATTATTGCCTCGTGGATGTCACTGTGAGATTCGTGCTGGGCCCAACGCACTCGCCGCAGCCCACCTCCCCCTCGTCGCAAAGGGAACGATGAAAACAGGAGTGCGAGAAGCGCAGAAATAGTTCTTTGTACTGCAGCTCGGCGGAAGAGCGCAGAGAGGGGGGAAAAAAAGGAAAAATACGCGACACGGCGCCGGCAATAACAGCCGTTCAAGAGAGGAAAGAGCCTTCCTCGGTTATAGGTGGCCGTATTGAGGTCGCATCTCTAAAACGGGCAGCCCATTTCGCCGAATCCATCCTCCGGGGGGAGGGGGGGGGGGGGGGACATTGACTCTCCTGTAAAGGCAGCCGGTCGTTAGGCAAAACAAAGAATGCGGCAGCGCACGTGCTGCAGGCCTCGCCGCTGAGCTCGTGCAGACGAACGCTAATTCTCTCTGTCTGAATCGCCAGCCTTTGTTGTTTTTTTTTTTTTTTTTTAAGCTTTCAAGTCATGCGCTCACTATGTTACCGCTAACTGCATGCCTGTAAGCGAAGCCGAAGCGCGGTCACCTCACGTGCTTTTGAACACTAATGGACACACTATATATGCTTCGAGGGATTAACAAATTGATTGGTGAGTATCTTGCGCTTTGTATTGAGTCCCTTATGCTTCGAGAAGAGATCAGTTCAATTTCATAGAGTATCTTTTTTCTTCAAACAAAACATTTATTTACAGAATAAACATCATGTAAGGAGTGGAAGGACAGAGTAGCATCTAAATATAAGCCATTCATGTTTGTAAGTACTATATAGCAACACAAAAAGTGAAAGTTTCGCCGAGTAAGGCAATTATTCGTGACAGCACATACATGTGTGAAAGTGCCATCAACAGAGAGAAAGAGACACGGGGGGAATAAGCCTTATAATAGAGAGTAGGCGTGAAATGTCCGCCCCAGGTGGACAGTCTCCTCAGTCTATAGGCAGTCATGGACCCGAGCCATCTCCCTAGCCCGATCGACGAGACTACGCTGATACGCTGTCATCCTGGCTGGAGCTTGACAGCTGGGTCTGCCACTGCTCCTCTGTTCGCTCTCTCGTGGTTATGGTACCATGTGGTCCCTCAAAAAGAAAAAAAGAGAACATACATGTAGAAATGGCGAAGCAGAAATGGTGTGGGAGGATCAATGTTTGGGGGAGAGATGGTGGAAATAGGTATTTTTGAAGATGAGGGGCAGCGTCCCGTAGGGAGCGGGAAAATATTAGCCATAAAAGTGGAGAAAAGATAACACGCGGGAGTTGGAAAGTTGCGGCTTGAATCTAAAAAACTCCGGTTGTTGGGGGAGGAAATGTTTTTGCGGGCGTGGGTCTGGAAATGATAAAAAAAGAGAAAGTGACAAAAGGGAGCAGCCGAACTATACCGGGTGTCCCAGCTAACTTGAACCAAGGGTTACAAAATAGTACATTTGAGGTAGGTCAGTGAAATCAGTTGCATACAACTACCAGCCTGCTTGCGCACTACAGGCAATTTTTTGTTTTGCAATTACTTATATGCTAATTATGTTAATTTTTAAAATTTAATAATTCAGCTTAGACCAAAAATGTGAATTGGAAAGTTGTAGAGCACCTTCAGAAACCCCCATTTAATTAATTGCGATAAAGAAAGTCTCACGTGTACCTTTTTTTCCGGGCTCAAAAAAAAAAAAAAGCCCGCGAAATACAAATAATACCACGTGACTAGCGCATTTGAGCGCCTCGATTGTGGTGCTCTAAGTCGTGGTTTGAGCGAACGAAATCAGCTGCGGCCGTGAAGCGATTGTCCCGTTGCAGCGGCAGGCAGAAATGTTGGCGATGGTTGGAGTGAGCTCGAGCTCGCCCGTCGCCACCGCGATCTTGGCCAGGCCAACGCACCGCAGCAGCCTACATCACGACAGGCGGATGACGATAAAGAACCGGCAAATGAAGGTGCAGCGCTAATTTTAGTCGAGTCACATGATGTCATCTCGTCCCTTTACCCAAGCCTGTATGCGCAGATTCAGTGGCTGATACTTTATCGCTCATCCGTTTGTCGTGACGTTCGCTGATGGGAGAGAAGCAGGCCTTGTTAGAATCTCCGTGGTGTCGGCTCGCCGCTCTCGCCGCTACTTGCACCGTCACGTGGGCCGGCTGTCTGACGCGGGCGAAGAAGCCATTGCAGGTATATTGGCCTGCCGCTTTAACGAGGCCGAGACACGGCCGCCGCTAATTTCGTTCGCTCAAACCACGACTGAGAGCACCACAATCGCGGCGCTCAAATGCGCTAGTTACGTGATATTATTTGTATTTCGTGGGCTTGCTTTTGAGCCCGGAAAAAAAAAAAAAGATACACGTGAGACTTTCTTTATCGCAATTAATGGAATGGGGGTTTCTGAAGGTGCTCTACAAGTTTCCAATTCACATGTTTGGTCTAAAGTCGATATTTAATAAATTAAAAAATTAACATAATTAGCTAATTAAGTAGTTGCAAAACAACAAATTGCCTGTAGTGCGCAAGGAGGCTGGCAGTTGAATGCAATTGGTTTCACTGACCTACCTCAAATGTATTATTTTGTATCCCTTGGTTCAAGTTAGCTGGGACACCCGCTATATAGCAAAGTAATGCACGATAAAATGAATCGAGGGCCATTGGTGATGATAAGTGAAGGGACATGTATTAGAGGAACTTTGTCCGGCAAGGGCGGGCTCCTCTCTCAGGGTGTTTTGAAACGGCGGGTTTAGGGCGTCTTGAATTCAACTGCAGCCTTCAGTTCACGCATCCCTTAATCAACGCAATCGCGAATGACGCAAAACATTGAAATGCAGCTTCGATCCGCTTGTCCGACTTCGTCAAGGGTACATGGGTGGAAAGCTGCTTGACTGAGCACTTAAGATAATTTTTTTTTCTTTGTTTACTCTAGTAACAAGCATTATCTGCTAGTAAGCGTTGAGCGATGGAGATACTACCGCAAAATTTAGCCCCTTCATGGCCTACTCGCTATTTCGATTCAAAACAATATCTTTCCAGGGGAATACAGTGCATATTCAAGAAAGCCAATTAATTAGTTTGTTGCGTGAAGCGCCAACTGTTATTGTGCTACTGGCATGTACGGAGTTGTTCAAACAACGTTGCAATGTTTAACAATACTGATATAAAATTGATGTAAATTGTCGAACACCCGAAGGTTTTGTTTTGAAGATGTGCCTTATGTTCAAACCCAAAAGAAAAAAAAAAGATGATGATATTGCCTGGGGATGAAAATGGCGAACCGCACACGACGTGGCGGCTTTGTGAATTATTTTTTTACTGTGCTTACCTACAGAACATAAAAACCAGAACATAAAAACATCCTTTTTGCAGAAATAAGTGCAATGAAATCACTGCTAAAGGTAGAGCACTGTCAAAAAAAAAAAAAAAAAAATCTACGAATTCCCCAAGTACATAGCCTTGTACTTAACCATAAAGGGCCAAATACCGCTATTTAATATTTTCGCGTCCTTCTATTCCGTTTTGCTGCACTCGGGCGTGTCGGCAAAGTACGCGCTAGACTTCGTTGTGCGGGTCAAACTGAACGCCAGCAGATTAACGCAGAACACGGCATCACGTATGCAAGCTCGTCCCCTCCGTGGCCGAAAGATGATCCCGTGCATTGTGCGGCGGGTATATGATTTGAGAGTTTAACCTTCCACAAGTCTATCTCGTGTTCTGTCCTTTCTACATCCTGTTCACGTCGAAAGCGTGGTTGCTATACATAGGAAACGATTTTATAAATTTATGCCAGTGCCATTAGAGTGTAGCAGGGTCGGTGGGGCTATTATCTCTCTACCTACGTCCGGATCGCTCCGGACGGGAGCCCGCGACCTGCTTAGTCCACCCGGACAAGTCCGGTACAAGCTAGCTTTCCAAAATTGCCATCGTGGCTCCAGTCAAAGAAGATCTCGAGATAAAAACTACGAGGGACTTTAGCGACTAAAGTAGTGAAAGGTGAAAGCCTGAGTTCCGCATTCTGCTATGCAACTGGACCTAATCAGTAATTAATTAAGAACGTAATTATGTACCTGATTAGTCAATAATTGATCATTAATTAATTAATAATTGGTCATTGATTGACATATGGACATATAAGGCACGCATTCATGCATGCTG
>NC_139344.1:22982562-23143312 GCF_055883805.1 Amblyomma maculatum
CGAAGGGGAACCTCCGTCCGCAAGCCGCCTAGCTAGCGTTTAGACAGGGGGACCTGTTTTCGCTCCCCCAGTGTCCCCCACGTTCTGAATTTATTTATTTATTTATTTATTTATTTATTTATTTATTTATTTATTGCGTCTACAAGGGCCCCATTTAATGGGCATTACATGAAGCGAAAGCGCTTTTTAACTCCGCCAGTGATGATCGCGCTGCCCGGGCGAAGACAAGTCCCCTTTTCGAAACGTCGGCTCGGCTTGCGAACTGAGGCTCCCACTCAACCCTTGTTCAGATCAATTTCATAGGAGTTTTCGAGCACCGTCTCTACGCAATCTACAAGACAGTGTAGAGTGAGGCTAGCAAAAAAGAGCGACTTGTTCCTGTGCTACTTTGCACGGCATGTTTAGGAAGGACGAAGTATACAGTAATATAAAAATAAGATGGCATAGGGACCTAAGAATACAGGGGGCAGGAAAAGTTTACAGGCTGCATATGCGAATAAAAGAGCCCGGGAATCCTCACCGCCCTACCTCCCCGCCCCCTCGTCCGCAATTTCCTTAACTGCTGTTCTCCTAGCAACGCCCCTTTGGTGATTTTCCGAGGTTTAGCTTAGCCTCACTGAAAACAAAAGCTGACAAAGGAACACATGAACTGATGCAACGAAGCTGCGACAGGACGGAGAGCTTTGTCCTTGGCTTCGCATTGGTCGCCTTCTCATGGTGTCTTCGAATTAGATTTCGCCGTCACTTTTTCGTTCGGCGGGTGGCGCGCCTAGGTACTGAGCAGACACATAATCAGGATTTTATTCTAAAAGATTTTATTCCAATTTTTGTATCGGACGCAACGAGGAGGGGCTAGCATGTATTTCAGGGTGGTACAACCCTCCTCGAGAACCCCTCCCCTTCCCCGACCCCCTCCCTCCCGTTTTGTACGCATACCTAACTGCAATTTTTTCACCTCGAGTTTCCATGAAATTAGTGCGAAGTTGCTGCTGCTGCTTCATGCTTCTTTATTGCGTTTTTTTTTTTTTCGGCCGTTTCGAAGCGGGGCGCCGAAACCTTCTCTTATCTCTCTATTCTCCTATCTTTCTCTCTGGACCGGGTCAATCGGCGGCTTTGTACGGACTTCAGCCGCGCGATAGCTCATGGGATCCTCCGCATAATGGCGCACGCCAGAAAACAAAAAAAGAATTAATCTCAACCTCGCACGTAGTAAGTAAAAAAATAAAGGAAACTGGAACCTATATACGTGGTCCGCTCAAAGTTACGAACGCCTTCACGATGGCCAAAATCTGGCGTCGCATCGCACAAAATAACCGGTGGCTCGCCGACCACTGGCAGATTCACCCCGTGTCCGCGCACCTGGCACCCATGGTACTCGCCCTGACGCGAGACTCACGTTCACCTCACCCCGATAAACGGGAGCAGCGCTGCGCTGCGTTCCTGGTACGCCGCGCGCGCCCCTCGAATATCCCGCAGCTCAAAGAAGATATACGTTGTTTGCCGCGGCAGTTGAAAATTGCAGGGCGCCCATCACGTGCCGAGGTCAGTGCTGTCTTCGGGTTTGAAACGGCGCCCGCTTCCTGCTTTCGCGCGCTGCCGGCTTTGGAAAGAGCGAAAGAAAGTGTCGTCGCCTTTAACGCCATCTGGCGCCAACCATTTGCGGGTTTTTTTCTTTTTCTTCTTCTTTCTGCAGTTTCCCTAAACATCGGGAATACCGCTGGCACTCCATGCGTTCGGGTAGCATCTGCAGGGTTCTGGAATGTGCGATCGCGTGGGGAAGTTAGTGAGCATTTAATAATTACAGTAGATGCTTCGAACAGTCAGGTGCAACTGCTGAGGGCATTCAGACGTTTTGTTGTGAACAAGAGTATATCGTTTTTCCGGTAGTTGTGAGCCACGTTGGGACAGACTGCAGCATATATACTCTCGGGACGCTCGTGCACGATTTTTTTTTTAATTATAATGCGGGGCTCCATTCTGCGGGCCGAAGATACCTCGAACGGTGAAATGGAGCGTCCATTGCCCGTTTAAAATATCCGAAAAACTAGCAGAGCGAAGTCACGCCTCGCTAATTTCGGTCGCAACTTAACCGACCTGGGACCATACCGAGTAAAAATGCTCTACACGACGACACCCTGTGTGGTCGATAAAATGAGCGCCGACTCCTGGGCCCTCGTTTTGCGTCCGCGCTGATTTGTCCCGTTACGGCTGGGGGTCATGGGAATGAATCACAACGCGCACACGAGAGCGTCCGTCTGGTAGGAGCGTGACACCTCCGAAGACTGACTGCACCTGTGGCGTGGCTCACTAACTGAGCCCGGGGCATTTTGCGGCTACCGTGACACTTTCGCATCAGGCATCGGGAAGCGCGATCAGCGCGTCGTTAGGAGAACGTCATTAGCAAGCGGTCCCCTCACGATGGCTGGAGGCGCAGAGCGAGGCGTGGACGCTCGATCAGGATTTGCCGCGCTGGTGGCCGCCTGGCGCTGCGCTCAGGGGCGAATGCTGGACTAGTTTTATCGCGGCAGCCGCAGAATAATATATGGTGAAGGGGGGTCCATGCCCGCTGAGCAAGGCGCACGTCCTGCTGCTGCCACAGGGCGGTTCTTCGAGGCGTCGTTGGACGAGATTGTGTGTACGCTTCCCGCAAAGAAGTGGAATTTTGTGGCACTCGTGTCGATTACAAGCGTGGAGAGAGTTGTCTCTCGCAGGCACGGCGTTGATAGAGTATTCCGTATCTATCGTTAGCGAGGTGCGGTGTTTAAGCCCTTACACGATGACAGGTGCCGAAGGAAAATCGAGATTGCAGGCGTGATTGTATACGACACGTCGGACGCTTCCGGTTTTGTCGCGCGCAGCTTGCGTGTGCGTGCGAAAATAAATTTCTCCGCTAATACCTGGAACCGGTTCTGAAAAAGTTTACAACGCCGGACTGGCATTTTTTTTTTTTTTCGTGAAAGGAGCCCTACGTTTGAGAACAGTTCTCGTCAGCCTTCAACAACCGGAAACCTGTTAACATAGTGCAGGAATTTGCTTGTCGCGATACTGAGAGAAACAGAATAGTTCTAGTTTGCTGGCTTCTCCGCTCAGTGGGATAATTATATGGTGAGCATTCACTGCGACACAGAGAAAGCACGTAAAAAGGATTCGAATGCGTGTAATGAAAAAAGCAGGGAGAGAAAATGGAATGCGGTCGCAGTCACAGGGTTTTTATGGTCATTCATATCCATCACTATAGCTTGCTGTTCAGTCCCAGATTACTCGATGATAATCAATCGCATGACGTCCATTGGAGGACGTATCTCATATTTTTAGTCGCTTTGGGACGTTAAACCTTATATACCAAATCATCATTGAAGGGTCATCTCGCGTACGACACAGCAGGTTACATTAAACATTGTGTGGTTTAAATAAACACCTCGTCGCAGCAGAGTGGCCCGTCCTTCGCTACCACCTAATAGCGACCTAATTAGTGAGTCCAGGGTCCGAATAACGTCAGAGACAAGCAGCTCTTCCTAGGGAATTTTCTTGACACAAAAACAAGAGAGATCGCAAAAGCGGCACATTGCGCTGTCATTGTGGCATACGGCTCTACTTCTCAATGTGGAGGAAGTAGATATATTGTTGTCCCGTGGTTTGGTCTATTGTAACGTTTGCTTTAAATTCTAGATATCAAACTTCATCACCGCCATTGTCCTAGTCATCACCGTCAGCTTCCAGGTTACATCTAATGCAAGACAAAAGCTTACTTCGCCGAACTCCAACTCTAACCTCATCACGCAGCTTGTATAATGTACAATTTTACCCAACAATGTACCATCGTTTGTCTGCGCTCAGCACTACATTTCTAACCCATGTTCATTAACTCATATCGTTCTCCGCCAGGATATTTCTAACTTTGGCTTTCTTTCTCTCAAGTGTAAGCAGCTTACACGAAGGTGCCAAGATATAAACATATTCATCTAAGATAATGAAATAAATATCCCAACTCTACGTCTCCTGTGGCTTCTTTATATATCACAGCGTAATGACGCTTTGGGATAACATATTTCGCATGGTAGTGAGACAGCGAAGCACCTATCACATACATTTGATATTGTGCTCCCAAAACATTCACTTCAAACCTCCGGCAATACGTGATGCTGGGGTATCCTCGAACGAAGAGGAAGTGAGCCGGAGGAAGAGTCGACAAGGCATGAGCTGTGTGCACGTGTGTTCTTTCTGGAAAGCGGTTCCCTTATCCTCACTTGTGCAGAAATGACATATTCAGTGTACTTATTACCGTATTTTGCTAGAACAGAGTTCATACCTCAGCGTGTGCTACGACAAATTGATGAATTGAGCACCTTTTGTGTAGAATTGGCGAAAGAGCGCACGCATGCACGCACGCACGCACACATACCAGAGAGAGGACGATGAACAGGCGCTGCAGCTTCAGAAGCAAAAACAAAGCAACAAGAGCATCGTTGGATGCCTACTACATAACCAAAAAGGCAGGTCGGTGCGTAAGTGATGCTCCGAAGAGCATGTACTCGAAAAAGCTTGATTTTCTATGCAGACTTGATAACTCGGTGCAATAAGTGCCAGCAACCGATAAGCACAGAAAGTAGTGAGTGTGGGCGTTGCTCGATGTCATTAATACACGTGCTCCTATGTCCGCATAAATAGTTGGAAGTATAGCGCCTATCCGTCGTCCTCTTTTGCCTTTTTGTATGTGTCTATCGCCTTGTCTCTTTAAATCTAGAATGCCAAGCCAAGTAGCCCGGCTGCATACGTTGCTGAAGAGAACCTGACAGTTGCGCTCATGCACGAGACATATGCCAGCATTCCTTAGACATTTTCACTCAGACCGGCGGCAATACTACTTTGGAAACGCCTTCGTATGCCAACTAGGATGGTGAGCATCGTCACTCCTCAAACGAGCAATAGCAGCCGAGCAAGGAAAGCTCTGCGAGTTATCCTCTTCCAGCACGTGTGGCTTGATTTTATTTTTACACAGAAGCCACTGATAAATGGTCGCAAGTGCTGCCGCCCGCGGCTTTCGTTCCACGCCGCCTTCGTTCGGTCTTTTTATCATCATTCATTTCTGCTCCCTTTTAGACTAGTGCCAGCTTAACCAGCGCACCCACCAGCAGGCAGCTTCCAGCCGATCGAGGATGGCGCCTGAAGTTGCAAAACGAGCCCGGGCGTTTTCGATCGATCGGGCACAGCGTTATCGTGGAGCAAGGCACAGCATCGGGGTCGCGCACCGCTGCCAGGGACTTTCCTCCGACGCTATTTTGAGGCCGACTATGTCCGAGAAAGAAGGAAAGTGCCCCCCCATACATCTCTGCGAACCCCGTTCGGTTTTTTTTTACGCCCCAGAAGTAGTGTTTTCCTCGTCTTATAACCGTCGCTGGAGAGAACATCGCTGCAATGAAAGCGCTACAGGCTCCACTGAGCTCCAACTACGCGGGTGGCGCGGCGCGTGCCCAACTGAGACAACAGAAGCAGTGCACTGCTTCAGAGCGGGCACCCACGGCCACTTACTTGGTCCTTTCAGAGAGGCGTCAGGGAATCATAGTACCATAACCCCCCCCCCCCCCCCCTTCCTTCTCCCTTTCCACTCTATGATGGATGCACGGTGCACTATTAAAGAACGAAACGCGGCGCACAAGGATGAAGACAGCACACATGCGTGTGCGTGTGTGTCTCGCCGTCGTCTTTCGTCCCGTTTTGAGCGCTGTTGTTCTTCCCGCAATGAAGTCGCCGCCCCACCTACACTAGCTCGCTATCCTATCCTTCTGAGTAAACATCGATCACTATTGTATTCACTCTGCTAATTATCGCTCTTAATAATATAGCAGTTACTGCACGATTATTAGCAGTAATTACTATTTTGCAGCACCTGATCCGCTGCGGGGGCTTAGAAGTTTGGACGCCCGACTGCTGAACCATGCAAGGACCATGCAAGGATGGAGGCCAGAAAAATGTGCCCATGTATTCTGAGATGTCAGGGCACGTTGAAGAATCCGAGTTGATCCAAATTTACGGAGCCCTCCGAAGCCTGATTCGCCTTGGTACTATTAAACTAAAACTAAACTAAACTATTTTGCAGCAAGAAGTCATGCAGTAGCCACGCAAGCACTGCGTAACCGCAATGCAGAAATGCATATTAAAAAGCCCTACAAAACGTATCTGCTCGAACGGACCAGTTCTGCATTTACGAAATGTCAGTCAGGAAGCACGTCGGAGTGGGAGGCAATTTCTCCAATATTATAATAACTGCAAGTTTACGAAAGTTGTTCAGAGAATCGGATTGAGAAAACTTAGGTAAAACGTTAAGGAAGAATACCTTAGCATTTTCCGATTCGCCGATGGCACTGCCTTTATGCAAATTAACTCCCGGACCGAATTGCAAAGCGATGGTCCAGGACCTAAATAGACAACGCTGAACGATGGGTCAGAAGACCCATATGCGGAAAAGCGAACGATTATTCAACAGCGTCTGAACGGAACATCAGTTTACGGCAGGTGGCGAAGAATTGGAAGAAGGATAAGCCAATTCATCAACTTAGGACAGGTATAGAGACCGCACGTTGGTAGCAGGAGCGTGAAACAAGGAAAAATAGAATTGCGTAAAATGCATGTTGCAGCTACTCACAGTTAATGAATACCAGCTCGCCATTATGCCTAGGAAGCGCTTGAAATTTGCCAGTGCTCACTTATGGGGTGGTAACTGCGAAGCCAGCGAAAAGGGTTGAACTAAGTTAAGAACGCCGCAACGAGCTATATAGGGTAAAGAAAAATTATTTAGGCAACCTTAAGAGACATGAAGAGAGGAGAACGGGTCTGGGAACGAAAGCAAGGTAGATATCCTGGCTATAATCAAGAGCAAATGTAGTGCCAAGGTGTGATAACTGATAACCATTACGGGTAACGGAGCGGACTCCAAGAAAGTGCAAGCATAGCAGGGAAGAAGCGTATACAGTCTGGGGAACGGAGGAGATTAGGAACTTTGCAGGGATAAGCTGGTCGCAGCTGGAGCAAAACGGGGTTGAAGCTAAGTCAGCTGTAAAAGCGTTTGACCCAAAGAGGCCGTAGTTAAATTGGTAACAGTGGTTGTGATAAATTACAGTCTTTATCAAAAAAATTAATAGTTCTGACTAATAGCATGTATACGAACAGGATAGGCTTTGAGCTTACGCAAGAAAGTACCTGAATCTTGCACTATACATTGTCCATCCAAAACACATCACTTGTGAAGTCCCTATGTAATGAAAAAACTGTAACCTGCCAACATGTCTACGAAGCAACGAAGTACATGAGAATGAGAAGTACATGTACTTGAACTTGAGGGAAAAAGGATCAGTAAACAAACCCAGCCGCAATACGTGAGAGGTGTCTAAGAATAACAGCTTTAGGCCCGATAATAAACTCGATTATTTCCATTACTCAAGAATATTCATCAATAAAAGTAAATTCTTTTCTACGTAAACTCAGCGAGGCTTCACTAATACACCCGTCTTCTTTCTTCTGTATCCAGAACGCCTCTAAAATTTCGCGCGTCATCTTATCCTGACTCTTCCCTAAAATAATAAGCCTGCTAAACAATGGCTCACACTTGCCAATATCCCCTTGGCAAAGAAGAGGTAGAGTGTAGAAGAAGAGGAGTGGTGACGAGGAAGTGTGTTCAAATCCATATTACAGTTGGTAGTGTGCGCGTGTGTTGTGTCTCTTCGCATGTGTTTGTGGTTGTTGCGCCACATTTCTGGGAACAAGCAACAAATTTTCCATTCGAATTCCCTTTCCCTGTTTGTCGTCCACACATGCTCCATTCGCAACGAGGCGGAAACCCCACCTTAATCCGCGTTTGCTACGCGTAGCAAGCCGTCTTCCAAATAGCGAATGGATGTCGATGTTTGTAACGGGCTGGAACAACGGCGTCCTCGCTCAAGTGATTTATGACGCTGCACTGTCAAACTGTTTCTCGCCTCATTTCCACGCAATTTTCTGCGACAGGTTCTTTTCTAGAGCGCAGTCATCTTCAGAGACATCAATAACTGCATGCTGTGCATGGCTGCGTCTGTTTACTTTTACGTTGACATACCGTACGGCCACAAGCGATAATAATGATCGTATCCTGTTTGTTGGTTTTTGGTAGCCATAGTGTTGTTGACTTTGTAGTCGAAAGTAAGAGTAGCCATAGTTTTGTTGACTTTGTAGTCGAAAGTAAGAGATCTCTTCGCCGCTTCATTGTTTTAAACATTTAGAATGTCCGGAGGACTATAAGTTTCGTGAAATGAACACCCCTTCTGCAGACGCGACACACCAAAGTAGCAGAGGAGGTCATTGTCCCAGCCAGTGGCAGAGAGTTCTTACAGCAAGTTTAAATCAGCCACAATGAGCCGTTTCATCTACCAATACGCTCCATCTTGTGCAAGATAATTTGAATGGCGATTAATCCTGCGCCCGCAGCATTAGCTATGCGCGAAATTGTAGGCTGGCAAAGAGAGGCTTAGGATTGGCAGAATCGCGATTCCCATATTCTCAATGTGCCAATAAAGCCACTTAAATGACCTTCATTTGTAACTGCCCCTAATTCATACATTTTTCAATCACGAAGACTATACTACACTGTCTGAATGTGACAGCTTCATATCACATGCATCTTGAGGAATGTAGGCAGGCGCCAAGGAAGCGCTGTGTTGCCAATTAAAATTTAATTTTCCTGGAAGATGTGCCAGATTTATGGGCTTGTCTTGGAGGGGGCCTAACTTCGTGATAAAATTGCGAGTCTTTCAATGCCGAAAAAATTCTGTTTTGCATGGTTTCCCAAGAGAAAATTGCTAGCTTGGGGAAGGCACTCCCGCCCTTCAAATCCATCACTAGCTGGAAGAGCAGACTGTCCACAAGGCGCAAAAAGATTACCAGATTAAACTTTATCGCATCGTCTATAAACTGTGCCCTTCAAGTGGTGGAAGTTGCAACTTTCGAGCATGAGGACACACACACACACACACACACACACACACACACACACACACACACACACACACACACACACACACACACACACACACACACACACACACACACACACACACACACACACACACACACACACACACACACACACACACACACACACACACACACACACACACACACACACACACACACACACACACACACACGCACGCACGCACGCACACACACACACACACACACACACACACACACACACACACACACATACACACACACGCACACACACACACACACACACACACGCACACACACACACACACACACACACACACACACACACACACACACACACGCACACACACACACACAAACTTTATTTTCTGTGGTGTCTTCTCAGTGTCATCAGAGCAAAAATTTCATGTCCATTATTGCACAATATCTCTGTTCGTAATAAAACTGCTAGAATCAGGCGTTTTTCAATTGACGCAGAATTTAAACGAAGTCAGTAAGCCTGCGCCGTAAAGAAAAAAAAAATGGTGTCCTCGAGAAAACATGTTTTTCCTCGTGCATCGCTGATGCATAGTGAACGAAAAGAAGCGCGAACACGCGAGAAACGCTGAAAAGTTAGCGGAAACGTTTCGAATTACTTTACCCGTGCAACTTTCCTTCCCGCCACCCATGCACATAGTGGGAACGGACGCGAATCGGCCGCGAGGGTGGATGCAGAAATCATTACGGGGCATGGACATATACGTGCTGCCTTAGGAACTGCGAATATATGCCCGCCACTATGGCATCAGCGAAATTAAAAAAGCACATGCGAAACCATGCGTGAAACCGTTGGACGAATTCATTCCTATAGATTGCCATCAGAAGCAGGTGTTTTTAACCGGGGCTTCTTCGGCATCGTCTGCTGCGCCTTCCTCTTTTTTCATGTTCCTATTCCTTCCAAGCTCGCCCAGATAGACGGCCTCTCTAAATGCGGCCATGAATGCGCTGTACGCTATAGGTGCCTATGTATATTTGCCGTGTATGTTTTTAAATATATGGGACGGTGCTTATTGTTATCGAGGCGAGTTTGAACCTGAATAGTTATTCGGGTGATTCTTGCAGTTCGGGCGCTTCAGTTGGCGAATGGCGCACGAGCCCAAAAGACTTCGTATTTGCATTCGAGTCAAGAAACAGCTCAGCTGTCGAGGGAAGCTCGAAACATGGCGGAAAGTCTTCCTATAGGTTCGGTAGGCATAGGCTGTGCGGACATGATTTTAGTGCCTTAACTTCGATCGGTTGAATATTGCGAAATGCAATGAGTGGGTGCCCCCCAACTTAGGTCCAAAATAAATAACAGGGTTCAATTCTTTCTGGTAATTTTAGCAGAAATATGGCCCGATGTATCTATATTTTGCGCAAAAACGCTACCCTGTCCAAAATCTACTGTCGAAATCAATATATCCGCAGATCTCCTCTAAGCGTTCATAGCTTTTTGCTATGCACGCTTTTGCTATAGTCAAAAACGTTTCCCATCGGTTTTTGCAAGGCAGCCTTAGCCGCTCGATGCGAGCGAAGGGAAAACTTTACAAGAAATATATGGCTGCGAATCAGACAGGTGGCCCATTTTCTTTAATCTTTTCATAACAGTATCGTACAGATTTCTACATTTCCTTCACAGTTAAAGCATTACCCCCCCCCCCCAAAAAAAAAAAAAAAAAAAAAAAAAAAACTGGACTTGTCACTGTGAGCTAGCAGCTTCAAGTTTGGCTAAGAAAAAGAGCGTCAGAGAGAAGGATGTGGTATATTTGGGCATAGCCTATTTGGGGTAAAACGCCACCAAGTCGCATGAAAGTATTGAGGAACGTCGTTTACAATATGGCCACCGGCTTACTTAAGACAGTCCGGGATTCTGTAACGTTCATTGCACAGTATAGTGGCGTGTTTCGCATTTCGCCTCCATGGGAATGCGGCCGCCGCGATTTGACGTCACGGATTCGACATGCACCATCCGGAGGCGTCGATAGAAAATGACAGTATAAGGCTGCATGACGGTGTCTATTCTGAAAATGCGAAGCAGTCCCTGTCACATCCATCATCCAGCCCGGTGCGCATAGACTCGAGTTGATGATTACTTTGAAGTTCTTGGGACGGTCCGTTGTGACTGCGAGCCGGTACTCGCGACAGTTTCGGAGTTTCTTTCACCTCGCGCTGTTCTATACGTTGCTCAGATGCGCGATTCCTTAGGCGTCAATAGACGACGTCAGTTTCGCTGCATCGATGTATTCACCTTGAATATGTGAGGATTCAGCAACCCATATGTGTAACAAGTACAAACAAGCCACCAGCTCGAATGCGCTGCTACACCTGCCCGCCACGTCAAGCTTCTGTCCTCTGAAGGCTTTGCTTCCAACGATCTTGAGCTCCCGGTCAGGGGACAGGTATCCCCAGCCAGGAGGAGGCCTTGGCGCGGCATGGCGCGGACACCGTCCGCGCTAGTGGAAAACCGATGATCTCAAAGCGTGTCCGGAATCCACCATGCAGTCATTTTAGACAGAATGTTACCCTAAACCAGCTCTTGTGCGCATTAGGCTTGCGACAGCGGTGAGACGCTGAGAGAGCACCCATCTTTTGGGACTTCGGTAGCTGGTATATGTTCGATGATGCATTTGTACACGCGGTCGGAAATGAGGTAATAGCAGAGATCTGAAGCGTTTACGCACCACTTGTCCGGTGGTATAGGTCATGGCATGTATAATAGGCCCTGTTGGCGGGGTCCTGAAAGCGCGGTAGAGGAATCGATGAAGCGGTGGCTTGAACATTGGCGGCGTGTAGACCCAAATTGTCGCGCGTTACCAAATATACATGCCCTCACTGCTCTCGCTTAGTGGCGGCAGGGCGAGGCGTGAAAAGGAGCTGTCAGACACGTGAGCAGCATCCCCAGCACCTTGGACGTCCTGTTTCTTGATATTGCGCGTGCAGACCTCTTCTTCTGTGACACACTGCCTTGACTATGGTATAGAGCCCGTTTACGCTGTTCTGGTTTTGTTGTCCCAATAAGCCCTACCTGTACATTGTTTCCATACTGTCCACCGCGGATGCCTTGAGTGCGCTAGAAATTTTGTATATAATAATACAACGTGCTCTCTACTAGATACCATCTAGGAAATGTCACGATTTAGTCAGCCACTATGTGAGAGGAGGCAGTTGCAGAGCAACATTTTAGTGTTGCAGCTATGTCTGCAATCTATGCTTTGTGTGGCCATTACACGAGGTGTAACCTTCTGAAAACTAGAGCATGGCCTTTATTGTCAGCCAGGTGGGTTTGAAGCTGAATTTTTAGGCAGCTGAGCTCCGCAGCGCATGCGCGAAAGTAGGCAATCGGAAACTTGGTACGGAGGCCTTAAAATCCATTTATGCATCAAAACATTGAAAGAAGACGAAAAAAGGAAGCGCGCACAATACCTCTGCGCCGAGAACGAGCTATTTCAAGAACGTAGCTGCGCTAACTATGTGGGAATGGATTCGTAATGACTCTGCAAATGGCTTATATGACTACGCGATGAGAAGCTTAATATGCCCTTACCCGCTCCCATCTTCCTAACAAATGCATTGTCTCGATCGCTACTCTGCAAATACAGCACCACTCGTCCTGCTTGCTGTAGCGAGGATGATTCCGCTGCCACTAATGCGCTGAAACGTTTAGGTAGCATTTGTGGACTCAGGTCCTCTGACAGATTATAAACAGCGCTCAGACTGCGATGCCTAAAGGGGAAACTTAGCAAGCGTGTGCGCTCTCAAAACATTGACAAGCGAACTTAGGCTTTGGTTTGCAAAAGCCTGGTGCTGTTTGGGAAAATTACACGCAGTAAACCTTTGCTTTGGAGTAGCAGCACAACATAAGAGGTTCCTGTCGCTCTTATCTTTCTGGTTATTTGCATGCCGCTATGAAGAGATGAAACTGGTAATTTCGCGTCTGCCAGAAAGACGCCAAGACCGTGGACGTTTTTTTTTTTTTATATATATAGCGACAGCTGTACATCTTACGGTTCGTTAAGGGTCGCCAGGAGCAAAGGCTGCAGTGAAGCCTGTCCCGGTGCGCAGCTCTATGACGTAACCATAGGCTGGTCCGACGTCAGTGTCATGTGACGTTCAATCTAGGTGACGTATGACGACTAATTGTGGAAGAGCGGAGGCGCAACAGCTACCACTTCAGACATTTACAGACCCTTTGATCGTTAATGCCGACCCGCCTGCTTCCAAACTCCAGCAGGTAAGGATCACGCTCGAAAGAATGAGCAACACTAAAACATTGCAAACGCCAGAGGGAGGAGGCAGAAGCCACATCAGCACCCGCCAATCACTAAACCACTCCTAAACAATGCTGTACCACTTGGGATAAAGAGACAAACGAATTAGAACGAGAGACGCTATAGGTATTCCGTTTATCTTATACCTACGAGTTATTTCAGTTCTGCTAAACCATTAGTAAAGCCAGACCTCAGTTTGTAGATAACCGGCTACAGATTTCGCTTTCTAGCACCTCCTAATCATTGTCTTTGCGATGCCAACAGTAATTACATGGCCTTCTTCATATCAGTTCCACATGGCACATATGCGGCGTTTTTCAACGATGCCCTTTTTAAAGTTGTACAATGTGTAAGCGCGGTATCGTTGCAAGCCCTGCAAGCAGCGATACATCATTCCTTCTATTCACCATATCTGTCCTATGCGTTCAACCGGTAAACAACAACTCCTGTATGATCCTTGAACTCGAAGTGAACGGCCTCCGCTTGCGGGACCGACGCACCTCGTCTCGCGTTTCGCTCCCGCGAGAGGCACGGCGGTCTGCGGTGCGGAGGTAGGTGCCGCACCGGCGCGCGTGGCTGTCAGGCGGCGGTGCAAGTACCGGCTCCAGCGTCAACCCCATTCGAAGCGATTCTGGAACGGCGGGGACACGACTCTCGTCAGCCGAAATAGCATCCTCGTTTCGACCGGCGCTTCGTGAATTGAACGGCCCCCCTCCTCGGAGCTGACGGACTCACGACAGCGGCGAACGGCAGGCGGCAGCTCTCCTTCGGCCTGACGCGCGTATCGATGTTAAAGAAACCCACGCGAACGCAGGCGAGCTCTGCAGCGCGACGAATCGCCACGCGGCCGGCCGCCAACGAGCGCGCAACAGGCGCGCACGTTTGTTGGGCGCCCGCACGCGGGCTCCGGCTGCTATTTCCAATTTGTGACACGCCCCCGCAGAGGTCGGTTCCCTCAAAGAGCGCGTGCATGATGTTGCAGCGCTGTCGACAACCGTTCGTACGCGGAACACAGGTCTCCGGTGAATGTCGCTTCCAATGTGGAGAAAAACATCACGAAACAGCAGGCCTCATTCTTGATGCTTTTTCCGTGTGGAGACATATAGTTGTTTCCATGCTTCCGAAAGCAGCCTCCGGGCGTGTCGATCGTATGAATGCCGTGGTTCTTATGCCAATTCGTCACAGAATCGGACGGTCAGTGCGCACGTCATTCTTGCTCCGCGCGCAGCTATCGAGTGTGGACGGCTAGCTGTCGGCGCCTTTCATTTTGAAAAGCACTCTCTTCGTTCCCGCCATTTATTACTTCGTGAGACCTATGCCGGCTTTTCCTGGTGCGCTGAGACCTCCGCCTGAGAAGAGTAGTCCGCGCGCAGAAAAAGCCGACGCATGAACGAGCGGCTCACTGGTCGCGCTCTGTTATAGCGTTACTCTTGTTAACTCCTGAGTACCTATTACGTTGGCGTGACCTTGCTTCTTTAAGCCTTCCTTTCGTCTTGTGCAAGCTGCCCGCCACGGGTTGTTTTTCCTTGGCGCGTTGCTGCCGCTACTGTGGCGTTTTCACCAAAGTATATACTCTGCCCTCTTATCTAAATTTCCTTAGCTCCGAACCAGGTCAACTCCATCACCGTTTTATGCCAGCTGCAAGGGTCACAGTGGAAGGCCCGTTTCACTTCTCAACTAACGTCTCCGTGTATAAGAACCGGGTCTTCGCTGCGGAGGTGACCGATATATATGGTGTTCCATGGCGGCCCACAACGCGGCCACATGGCCCACTGAGTGGATCCAATACAAGAGTACAGCAATTCCACAACACTCCGTTTAAGCACGGCCAGTAGAACAGTCAGCAATCAGCACAAATAATGATCATGGCCTGACTGTATGGACATGTTGTTACGGTTGGACACGTGACTAAGATGAATCCGGACGTACTGCACGGCAAGCCTCCACTGTTTTTTTTTTTTTTTTGCAGTTTTTTCTATGGAGTTTACCGTCTCATACCTATCAAAGATATAAGAGACACCTTACTTGGGGGGCTCCGCATAATAGAGACAGCAAGGTGGTTTATCGACTTGCAATAACATCGCACAATACACGGGTGCCTTGCGTTTCGCCTCGATCAAAACGCGGCCACCGCTGCCGGGAGCAAACCCGGGTCCGCGCAGGAGTCGAGCACCCAAACCCCTTAGCCACCTCGGCGAGGCTTTTCCGGAAGTTGTGTTTACTTGCGTGCATTTGTGCTGTAGACAAGAGCTCTTAGGCGGAAGTAGGAAGAAAACGCATATAAACGCTCGTCCAAGGCGATACGTATCAGTAATAAAAAGATATGACATTTCAGTATTCGCAAATTAACTTCTATAGAAGTAGTATGCTATACCGCCCTAAAATATGGACATGCGTGGGATGGAAAGAACATGTATATGTGCAGAACAAGCATTATTAACCGTAAAAGATAGGATCATTGACAACATTGAGCACCGTAGATACACTCTTGGGCTGTTCTTAGACTTTCGCAAAGCGTTTGATTGCGTTCAGCATGATATTCTCTTGCGAAAGCTGTCTGACTATAGCATAAGAGGCATAGCTTCTAGTTTGCTGAAGAGTTATTTAAGTAATAGATCGCAGTACGTAGTAGTGAATGGTATCTGTTCTGACAAACAAGTTATTAAACAGGGTGTCCCTCAGGGATCTATATTAGGACCACTTATGTTCATAATCTACATTAATGACATCTCTCGAATACTTGAATCACTTGACATAGTCATGTATGCAGACGACACTAATGCATTCTTTACAGCCCGTTCCTTGCCTGCTCTTGAAGATATGGTAAATTCTTACCTTGAAAATCTGCGTATCTGGCTACAGGCTAATAGACGTAGCCTAAATCTTTCTAAAACGAATTATATTATATTCCGACCAATAAATACTATCGATCACTATCTCTTAAATGTAAGATATGAACAAACACAACTTAAACAAGTCAATAACCATAAATTCCTTGGTGTTTGGTTTAATGAAAATCTTTCATGGAACACTCATGTTTCCAAACTGGTGGATGACATCATCAAAGTTGCCGGTTGCCTGTACAAGATCGCTAGTTTAGTACCGGTTTGTGTCAAACGTTCAATATACCATGCGTTGTTCTATTCGCGACTCACATATTGCACCCTCATTTGGGGTACGACAACCTACAGAAACCTTGAGACATTAATGGAGGTTCAAAAGAGGGTTCTAAGAGCGATTGAAGGGTATTATGGTAGACCACAACATATGCCTACTGCACCGTTATTCATCAAGCACGATATGCTAAAAGCCAATCAGATTTATTATTTTCACTTGTTAAAACACATCCATCGGCACAGGCTACATGCATCAATACCAGATCATAGCCTAGCGAGATATGAACTTCGAACCAACAAGAAACTTACCCCTAAAGTTCGAACAAACTACGGCAAACAAACACTAACCTACCAAGTTCCCACTGTTCTTAACAGATTCAATCTTAATGTTGACTTCTCTGTTAGAAGTAACACATTCAAACGTAACATTAAAGTATACCTAATTGCAAACAATATTGAATTTTCTCCAATCTAACATTTCAAGATTTCTGTATGTTGATCTTACCACTTTGGTTGAATTTTCTTGGTTGGAGCAAGTGAATCAATCGCCTATGTTAGCAGCTTATGACTGGATGGCAAATTATGATTCTATTGTATATGTCTGTAATACGGTTTATTTTGTTTTTGTTGTGTACTTCTTTTGCTGCTGTGCTTTCACGTGTGTAGCACTCTGTTTGTGGCATATGCGTTTATTATTTGTGTTAGGTTGTATAGGTCTAAATTGATAATGTATTATTTCACTGGTCTGTCAAACTTTGCGTGGGTGCCGAAGCCTCGTCAGGTTTTCAACCTTTTGCTTCGGCTGCCCCTTTCTGTAGAAAGAAAAGAAATAAAAAAAAAAAGTCAAACATTCTACACAATAGCAATCAATATTTCTCGCCGTAATGAACCATAATTTGCGGTCTTAGAAGATATATTGAAGAACTACTTTCTGCATGCAGTGCGTGAAGGTTTGGTTTGGTCTGGTTTGTGGGGTTTAACGTCCCAAAGCGACTTAGGCTATGAGAGACGCCGTAGTGAAGGACTGCGGAAATTTCGACCCCCTGGGTTTTTTGACGTGCAATATAACGCAGGCAATATACGTGGAGGCTAACCAAGAGAGTTCTACTTAAGTTGAGGACAACCCAGAGGGCTATGGAACGAAAAATGGTAGGGGTAACATTAAGAAATAGGAAGCGTGCAGAGTGGGTCAGAGAAATAACTCAAGTTACCGACATTCTAGTGGAAATTAAGATGAAGAAATGGGCATGGGCAGGACATGTAGTGCGAAGAGAGGATAACCGATGGTCGCTGAGGGTAACAAACTGGATTCCAAGGGAAGGAAAGTGTAGCAGGGGGCAGCAGAAAGTTAGGTGGGCGGATGAGATTAAGAAGTTCGCAGGGGTCAAGTGGATGCAGCTAGCACAGAACGGGGTTAAGTGGAGAAATATGGGAGAGGTCTTCGCCCTGCAGTGGGCATAGTCAGGCTGCTGCTGCTGATGATGATAACGCAGGCTCCATCGCAAAGCGGCTGCCGAGGCCGGGATTCAATCCCGCACCCTTGGGAACAGTAGTCGAGCGCCCTACCACTGCGCCACCCCGGTGGGACGCGATCATCTTTTTTTTTTTTTTTTGGGGGGGGGGGGGGGGGGCTTAAGCTAAAGAACCAATTTCAAAATTTCCGAACCCGATATCGTCAGTACTTCGTGCGTAAGCATTTTGCAATGAAAGCTTCTTCGCACCGCCGAGGCATGAAGACCAGGATGCATTCAAGCATTGGCTGCATGACGGCGCGGTCCGTGCGGCGAACGGCGATGGCTATCGCCGACGGCGGGGATCAGCTGTCTCGTGATTTCTCTGAAATGCCACTCGCTGCTCTTGTCTGAAGCTGCCATGACGCTGACGTCGGGCCGAATGAAATAGAAAATGGAAGATTGTGGAATACGGCCCCTGGAAGCCTCTTGGTTCGTGCTGCTTGAGATCGGTGAAGGAAGACGACTGCATGAGAATAGAATCAGTCACGTACGCGCCGTCGTGTTCCCACCTCTATGAATAAATGCGAGAATGTGATAATGAGCTGCACATAAAGTGCGTTTGGGGGCGTCGTATTCATCCAATTCAACCATTGCCACGTGACAAAAACTTCGACTCCTCCGGCGAAAGCACTCTTACATTGATCTACTTCCGCAATTGTTTCGTTCCCAATATCATTCTGAACCCCCCTCCCCCGTCTTTACGCATGATATATTTTTAGTTCCTGTAGTCGGCGACCTTGAGGGGACGTCATCATCAACAGCAAACATCCGGACCCCGTTTCTTCTAGATGCGGGCACGGATTCTTCTTCATCCAGGCACCGATTTCTCTTCCTCTTAAACACTGAAACGTAAACATCCGGGCTCCCCAAGAATGGCGCCATGTTGCGACACATGCACTCGCGAGTAGAACGGGGCGGTCGAGAAGGCAGCCGTTCGAAGCGCGTTCGGGCATTTTAAATCAAGTCCGTCAGTGTGGTGCAACATCAGCTCATGGCGTATACACGCTCGGGGAGAACTCGAACGCGGTGCTCCACCTAGGTTCTTTGTTCTTCTTGTTATTTGTTCTTTTGTTATTTTCTTGACACAGAAAAGTTCAGTAGTGTTAGCCACGTATTAACTGTGTTAAGAGCAACTGCAAGGCCACGGGCTGGATAGGCTCTTTTGAGGAGCATTTGCCTCTTCCTTCATAAGTCGTATTCGGCCATATGTATTGAACTGAGTGAGAGGCGGCGTGCAGAAAATGGGGGGATAGAAAGGAAGAAGGTGAAGATCGCATAACTTGATTATTACTCTTTTCCATTGTCCTATGTATACCGATGGTGCAAAGCAAATCAATAAGGGAGAAATGTCCGGTGGCCAAATGCTGTTCCGTAGGCAGACGGCAAGAAGCCTATATATAGCTTTGCGCTTCGCACTGAAGGCGAGGCTGGCCCAAAGCACGCACTTTTCCTCAGCAGTGCGTGCACCGCGCAGCGAAGATAAAGTTAGTGTTAGCGCTTGTCTTATCCTCTTTCCTCTCGTCCCGCGTTTGTGCACGCTCTACGCCGGACTAGAGATACTAGAGAATCGTGGCGTAGGACACATCTGCCGACGGCGACGTTTCGGGGAGGGCTCTTTTTTTTCTCAATGATCACTGGTGCTATGGTTCCAGGGCCGTATTAGCAGTGCTTCCAGGAAAGGGCCCGTAAAAGAAGAGTGCAAGGCCGGTCTATCCCATGCGCCTTCTCTGAGTCCGCTGTCCGATACACCGTCTTTGAGGCCGCTGCCTGCGTCCTGTGTCAAGCGTTACTCACTGTTTTGTTGTTGTGTTTTGAAAATGCAACTCAGAACACGCTGCGGTGCAGCTACAACGTTTGATTACATCTGGCATTGATGACGCAGCGAGCAGTAGCGCTGAAAACTTGATAACTGCATTCAATCCGGCCATTCCAGCTTACCCAGACGGCCATAGACGTCCGACGGACGACCGACGGACGTCCGCTTTCGGACCTTCGGACATCCGACGGAAGTCCGGTTATGTTCGATATACGTACAGCGGACGTCCGTCGGACTATCGTTCGTGGATCCGGATCGCGTCCTACGGACGTCCGACGGACAGCCGGAGGCGGACATTCGGACGTTTCCCGGAACTTGCTTGCAGGGCCCGCTATTGGTGTAAAAACTTGCCAATAACATTCGTGTAAAGCTCAGCAAGCATGTGCCATGGGAATTTCAGTCGCATACTAGTGCTCAATGCCTTTGTCGTGAGAGTAAAGCAGACAATAGAATATGCAACAGGTTCAAGTTTCCTGTTGTCTGCTTTACTTTCACACACAAAGCACTGAACAGCAGTGTGCAATTAAAACTTCCATCAAAGAGGCACATATGCTAGCTGAGCTTTACACAAATGCACCATTCCTGAAAACATGCGAAGTGCATAGGCATACCAGCATGCGAGGTTGTAAAAACAGCATTTTTTTTTGCTTTATTGCAAAAATCGCATGCATAAATAGTCCACTAAAAAATATCGATGCTAAAGCTGCATTCAAACATAGACGGAATGGCATGGTAAAATGCAGGCCAACTGGAGTATTAAGAATCTACTTGAAAAGTTTTAATTATCCTTGGCCGTGACAGCTCTTCCCTTGGGGAGGTGGTGGAGGAAAAGGTATTTATTGAAACCTAATATTTCAGAATTAGCGAAATGATAGAGTCCTCTGTGGGCGGCCTCCACAGGCCAGGATTCCAGGAGCTGCTACTATCCTGTGCATTCGTTCGATCAGCTGTTGCTGGTCTTTCAGGTCTAAGATGGAAAGAGCAGGTTGGGCTCCTGCAATAGAAGGGAAAATGAAATTCAAGTTTTCTGTGCTGAACTTTGATTACACATCTCCAAGGGCAACTGCCAGTTTCCCTCAATTGCTTTTTCCAGATGGCACTGTACGCATGCGTCTCCATTCAGAACTGTCACATACTATATAGAAAGGTCATATAACTGCAGCAAAACCCATGCAGAATAACAAAAGATACAAACGTAGTTTGGCCAGAACTGGCATTCAGTATTTTAATGTTTTTATGTCGTCTCTTTGAACATGCCACTCTGACTAAACATGGCATGTTATGCTTGCTGCTATGCGCCCTCAGCAATGCCCAAGACATGGAGTGCACATGCAGAGAAACTAAGCATAAAGGATGCTGTATATGAACATAAAGCACAGCCAGAGCATTTCAGTATTACACAGGTACGCATTGGCGGCAGAAACCTGCATTTTGAGCGGTTTAACAGGCAGATTTCTAAAGTCATTGTTCCTGCTCTGAAAAGAAGTGATCAATAATAACATCATTTAAAATTGTTACCTTTTTGTTCTGTAAACTGCACGTTTCGCTGGTTTCCATGTACTCTCTACCGAAGACATTCCCTGGGCGTGTCAGGGGTATATCGACATCAACATCTAGGCTACAACGTCTTGAAAGCGTCTCCTTAGAGCAGCTGCGACGAAGTAACTTATCTGATAACATGCAAGCTGCTGCAGCTTCCACATGTGGCTAAAGCCCAATGTGGAAGCATAGCCCGCCGCAGTGATTGCGCAGTGTTCATGCTTCTACAAGAGTTAAAAGTAAAGTTATTTGTTTACCCACAGCGCTATATGTGACATTACAATAGCAAGGCTTATAGTTACACAAAACACAAAAAGCTGACTACCACAAGCTCCTGATGTATTACCGGCAGCATGCAGCATGGATGTTAGTTACTGAAATATGGATGCATAATTCTGGCAACCAGCTATGCATGTATGTCATGGATTTCTCAACTACGCACAACACATTACAAAACCAATAATGGTCTTTATAAATGCAGCCAGCTGTTCACAAGAAACACTGTAGCTTTTTTAGAGGGAAGGTAATGGGCGCCAAAGAAACTGCCCCTATCCAAGGCCAATAATTTGCCCCTATGTAATATCGGGGACAAAAGTGTGTGGACTACACAAACTGCAATCAAAGCACATAACTTTTGCCCCTATGTAATATCGGTGACAAAAGTGTGTGGACTACACAAACTCCAATCAAAGCACATAACTTTCACAACGACCAGGAAACTCGGACCATACTTGTCGATGTGAAAGTTGAACGTTAGTTCTTTCATGTGTGCGAGAGAAATAAGGTCACAATTGGTTTACATCGCGATTCTAGTCCAAAATCTCCAGACATACTGTCCAGAGACTTTCGCCCCCGCAGTATAGGCCACCACTTGGGTAAGAGATTAGTAAAAGAAGTGTATAAAAGACATTAGTGCTGTTGGACAGCCATAGCTATAAAAATGTTATTGACATTGGAGTACTGCGTTAAGGCGGGGCCTAGTGCATTACAAAAGCAAGCGTTAGTGTCCGCTAGTCATCATCTGAACGAACAAAAAGAGGGGGGGGGGGGGGAAGAAATATACCTTAACTACATGTTTTGTGTGACATCAAGCCGCAGTTAGCATTAAAGATATCACACAGTTTTGTGGAAGATTTGGGAGCGCTTTGCTGCTTTCTTACAGGATTGGACAAAAGAGCTCACTATCTTCAGAAAGGCATGTTATATAGAAATGAAAATAGTGAATTTACTGCATCTGGCCACAACAACTTGCACACGGAGAGGAAGATGAACTGAAAACTTTATACATGAATATACGTATTTACAGCAGGTGAAACAATGACCATGATCTATGCCGAAGAGGAAAGAGATCAAAATCTAGCTCAGAACGAGTTCTCCAGGCCGCGGGGCCCAGTTTTATTAACTTCGGGACTCCGCCCACATTTCTCATCCCCAATAACAACGAACTCACAGATGACTGGCTAACAAACATTTTGGCATGCCTTTCCACTTTCTCCCTAATACAAACAATGCAAAAGGGACAACAAATTCGTTTCACAACAAACGGAATTTAGAGAATGAACCTCGAAATGATTGCCTCACTAGGTCACATGCCAAACTCTCTCCCCCAGGAAATAAAAAAAAAGAAAAAAAAATAAAACCCATCAAAACGGAGTCCCACGTGCGCAACCATTGCCCAAAGCTTGCACCCTTGGCGGCTCCTTTTACAGGGCAATTATTGGCGTCCGAGTCAGCACCATTGCGGACCACATTAGAAGAGCCAACACACATCCTCCCGCTCCGCATCATACCGTCACTGTTACACACTTGCCCTTTTTCAACGCCGCCATCTCCTACCATTGTTGACATCCAGGATGGGAATCCTCAACGAGACCCCACTCAGCGCGCCTGCACTGAATAATTGTCACTTTTATGGGCTCCCCGACAAGGAAGAGGGCCTTACACCCTTCAACCTGACAGTGTTTTTTCTTTGAACGATAAGCAGTTCTTCCAAAAGAGGTGCTCGTTTCAAAGCTCTGCTGCCTCCGGGTGATGGGTCCAGTCAGCGTACTAAGGACCCCTTAGTTGTATACTGTTCGTAATGCTCCTTAAATAAAAATGAGCCCCCTACATGACGCAGCAACGAGAACTAACTGCCTGTCCCCGCGTCTTCGAGTGCGACAGCAAAGTCCTCGGAAGAGGGGACTTCTTTCCCTCTCTGCCTACGTTTCCGTTAAGCACTGTAGCTGCTGTAGCTGCCTCTCTGTGCGCGTCTCCTCGCCTCCTGTCCGAGGGCAAGTGGGAGACGTCCGCAGCTGGGCATTGAACAGGTGACCCAAAAAGAGTAGATTGTAATAATGGTGCCTAGCATACCCACTGATCCCTTACAGAAATCATTAAAGAAATGAAAGCAACACATCAGATAACGGTACAATGTTTCTAAGTGCAAAGTCGACAACTCCAAGTTATATAAACATATGTACATCTCTGCCCATTAACTAGACAGAAACAGTGCAGAGTAAACTAATCATTCAGTGTCTGGCAACACTATTAAAAGGGGATAAAGGCCACGGGGGTTAAGATAATTAGTAGTACCGTTTTGCCTTTAAACTACAATAACATACTTGTTGCAAGCTTAAAATCAAAGATTCACACCTGTCCCACCCACAGCAATGGAACACACATCTGACTAAAGTCTGCAGAGAAAGAGCAAGCTAGACTATTACAGACGCACCCTTGGTTGTTTTTCTGGCATTTCTGAGGGTGAAGAATCTGACTTGTGAGTAGCATGTATATGAATAAGAATCCTATGGCAGTAAATGCATCAGATTTTCTTGAGTGGCTTTTCTTTGCTGACCACATATGAGGTCAGCTATAATTTATCCAACTTGGCCTAGCTTTAATCTATGAATAACAAAGCTATAGCAGGTACACAGTCGTCCACTCTTAGGCTGAACATGCGAGTGCGTGGCACGCATTTTTCGAGATGCCACTGCATCCATCGCAGCCGCACACCGTAGCGAAGAGGCAGACAGCGTGAAGTACCAGCCTCTAGTCCCTCTACCACCACTGGGGTCCCAAACTAGGGACCCCTTGTTTTTGTCAGGACAGGCCCCTCTCAGGGTCAGCTAGTGAGTAACCTCCTGTATTTGTATCTGATGGAAATGTTTTCCACCACCACCCACAATACGCAGCTGCGCATCATAGCAGATGTGAAGCAACAGCTCCTGGTCCTTCTACGCATAAGCCACCTTGCCTTGATGCATGCCTGCGCACCATAGTAAAGAGGCAGACGAAATGACGCAGCAGCTTATGGTACCTTTACACATGAGCCCCCCCCCCCCCCCCCCCCCCCTGTACTTCGATGCGCACCATAGCAAATATACAGACTACGCCACACAGCAGCTCCTGGCCCCTCTATGCATAAGCCATTTTACCTCAATACGCACCTGCGTACCTGAGCGAAGAGGCAGACGTGAAGCTGCAGCTCCTGGGCCCTTCATGCACAAGTCACTTAGCATCAATGCACGGATGTGCACTGCAGTAAAGAGGCGAAGGACGTTAAGCAGCAGCTCCTGGTCCCTCTATGCATAAGCCATTTTGCCTTAATACGCACCTGCGTACTTAGCGAAGAGGCAGACGTGAAGCTGCAGCTCCTGGGCCTTCCATGCACAAGCCACTTAGCATCAATGCACGGCTGTGCACTGCAGTAAAAAGGCGAAGGACGTTAAGCAGCAGCTCCTGGTCCCTCTATGCATAAGCCATTTTGCCTCAATACGCACCTGCGTACCTGAACGAAGAGGCAGACGTGAAGCTGCAGCTCCTGGGCCCTCCATGCACAAGCCACTTAGCATCAATGCACGGCTGTGCACTGCAGTAAAGAGGCGAAGGACGTTAAGCAGCAGCTCCTGGGCCCTCTATACATAAGCCATTTTGCCTCAATACGCACCTGCGTACCTGAGCGAAGAGGCAGACGTGAAGCTGCAGCTCCTGGGCCCTCCATGCACAAGCCACTTAGCATCAATGCACGGCTGTGCACTGCAGTAAAGAGGCGAAGAACATTAAGCAGCTCCTGGTCCCTCTACACATCAGCCATTTTGCCTCGATGCGCATCTGCACACCGTAACAAACAGCCAGATGTGACAAAGAAGCTCCTGGTTTCTCTACACATAAACCACTTTGCCTCAATGCACGTCTGCACACCGGAGCAAAGAGGCAGATGACGTGAAGCTGGAGCGGCTGGTCCCTCTACGCACAAGCCACTTAGCCTTGATGCATGGCTGTGACGGATGCATTGCTATTTTGCAAACTGCATGCCACACATTCCCATTCAAGCTAAGAGTGGACGACTGTGTAAACGTAAAATACTGGTTATTTGCTTCAATGGACAATGACAAAAAGTAACATGGTGGACAATGTAAAAAGAATTTGCTGCATAAAGTTTTTGAAACCAGTTCTACATCCTACATGTAAACAAGCTAAAAACATTACTGTCGAAGGGATGTCCTGTGTGTTTAAAATCATCACGCTCAAACAGCTTCAACACTGACAATTATGATTCAATATTAATAATATAGATAATGATACAATACTCACTTTTAGCCATACCAAAGAAATGAGAATGCAAAGGGATGTCGCTGTTTTTTCCCCGTGGATGGCAGTTTTCCATGCTCAAAGTGCTGCTTCCTGTTGGCCTACGAAATCGGCTACAGCAAATGGCATCTGAAAAATTTTTGGAAGCCTCATGCTAGTCTTCAACGAGAAAAGCATTGCCATACAGAAGCAGAACACAAATACTTTTACAACACACTAAAAGCACCAACTGCGGTGCTGTTTTTAGGATTACTAGGTACAGGTTTTTGCTGTAGCAAGCCAAATGTTAGCCTTCAATGAGGAAAGCATTCCTATACAGAAACAGAACACAAAAACTTTTACAACACATTAAAAGCATCAATTGCACAAATGCTTGTAAGATGACCAGGTACAGGTTTTTGCTATAGCCCACAACATGTGGCCAGTGGTTATCAGAAGCCTTGTATGTGAGCATGATGCCCTAGATTCAATTTATGGCTATCATTGTATTAACAAGAATGGGTTTAAAGCTACTTTAATATGATAATCTAAGAACATAGTAAGAGCTTTCAGTGCGAGACATAAGCTCAGTATCATGCACTATAAGGTGCTGCATGGCTCTAGTGTAGCTTTGGCATTATCTCGCTGTCAATAATACAGTGAAGTTCTGAGGAGCCTTTGAATATCTGTAAGGACAAAGCAACAATTTTTTTTTCATCTCACTTTTGCTCAGCTCGTTTTTTTTTTCGTTTTTTTTTTGTTTGTTTTAGAGCCCGCGGCTTGCATGGCCTCCCAGTATGCCTGTTTTGCATAAAAGAAGGCGTTGCAGGCACCAGAGCTCACAGCCCAACTGTATCGCGGCGGCGGTATGTCAAATTCGTGCCAGAACAGCGCAGAACAACGGGTCAAGAAAAAGACAAGTGCTGACTTTTTTTTTTCTCTCATCTCCTTGTCCGGTTGTTCTGCGCGGTTCGGTCCCACATGCATAACCAACATGCGCAAGGTGCTGTCCTGGTTTGTCAAAGCTGAAGGAGAGTACTAAACCTTTAGTTATTTAGTGGCTACAGCCGTTCCTTCTAGAAACTGTAGTTGCCGTAAAGCTCAAGAGAGAAAGAACAGCGGCTGTCCATTAAAAAAAAAACAAAATAAAAAACTCGCGACGTTTTCACAAGTGTAGGCATGTCGCACGATAGGCTCGAGTGCATAAGTTTTCTCGTATAGTTTTTACAACTCAGCACGTTGCGCATGGTTAACAAATTAACTACTTTAAAGCTCGGGCAGGCACTCCTTTATCAGAGACAGAGAAGTTGCGCGGCTTACTGGCGCCGCGTCCAGTAATGCTGAGAAAGATGGCCCCCAGACTTGAGGCTGCACTTTAGTTAGTCGGCGCGGAGCTATCCTGTCAGTCTCGCCTAAAACACTCGACCGTTCGGCTGCTGTACAGAGCTGTTTCCTTACCCAAAAGCGCAGCACCATCGGTGCATCGAAAAGTTCCACTAAAGAGACAAAAGTTCGGTGAAATACTTACTTTGGAATCGGCGGGTGAACAAAGTGTGCCAGCCGCACCAAGCCACAGCAAAAACAATGCTAGCAGTGCATTACAGCCGTAGGTATTTGTAACTGCGCAGAAAATGCAGAACACGGAAACGTGAAGCCATCTTTCATGACAAAACTTCAACTTGTCAGGTGGATTGGATTGGCTCATTTCAGATTTTTTTAAGGATAGGTTCGGTTTCGTTCTTTTTGAGCGTGCTGCTTGCTGCGTCTATTCAGCCACTGATTAAAATTTCACCGAAGCATCATGATAGAAAAATGTTTAATGGTCATTTAACTTTTAATCAAACATTTTTGATGGAAGAATTCAACGATGAAACATACGGAAAATAAAAAAAAGCTGTTTAATGGAAACGCTTTCTATCGCATCGATTCTCTCTGGCATCATATAATGCAGACTTGACGGCATTACTAATTTATACGCAGTTCAGACAAGCACGACGACTACAAGCTATATTATAGCTGTGTAAAAGCGAATCCAGTGGCGGACGTACGGCGGCTGTCCGCTGGGCGCACGGATTCGACCATCCGCTTTCGTACGTACGCCGGAAATCCGGCGGACGTCCGAAATCGGCCGCCGAGTTGCGGCCGAGTTCGGTTGTCCGTCGGACGTCAGTGGCCGTCTGGGTATAGACACCAAGTTTTTGCTTGCGTGTTTTCTTCTTCCGGAAGATGTGATATGAATCAGAAAAAATAGATCCCCACGTAGTATTCCCCTACGACCACTAAATAAGGTATACTAAACTTTCTACTTGGCGGGAAAAGAAAGAGCGCTGAGTAACGGCAACCTTCCTTGACTTCCTGCTTTTTGAAGCTTGTGCTGCATTAAGGGGGTTCTCCTAGGGAAACTAATAGACACTAGTGAGGCAACGACGCCTACATAACATTCGTTAAAGCGCGATCTTGTGGTGTGCGCATGCGCGGCGGAGTGTTCTGCGCAAGTGCGCCAGCGCAGAACGAAAGATGACACGCTGGCGAATTCCTGATATGAAACACCGAGGCACAAAAGCCACTGTACCGTCGTCCCAGTGTGACGTCACGCACCATGTCATGGGCGCATAAGAAATAAAATATATAAACAGCGTACGGGGTAGCGAACGTGATCGAACCTACGGCAAAAGGCGCAGTTCAGCTTCCCTAGCCACTGCATTAAAATACTGTCACTGCCGCCGCCTAACATCGAACTTATTAAACAGCCACTTTTTCGCGCTGTGCGACGCCGTCTTAATTAAAACTTCTATTCGTGGGCATTAAGACACTCCCAAAGCAAGACCACGCAGATACTTGCACGTTTGACAAAGAATTTCAACACGCGGCCGCTTCACAAAAAAATGCCTAGTGTTCTTTGTCATATGTTTTAGAGGAATCTCCCTAGATGGAACAGATTTAACATAAAGAAGTAATAACTCATTACCATCCATCCGATTGCATCCATACGGCTACACTGAAAGCTATGCTGCTTTCTCAACAACGATATTTCTGATCAAATCTACGTCGCTTTCCTCTCTCTCTCTCTCTCTTGGCTGGGTGAGCGTTCCTGTCTTCTCAATGCATTCATTTGTTCCTCACAACGCACCCATCAATACGACCCACGAACATGAACAGGCATTCGGAAAAGAGCTTGCGTCTTTACCGTATATACGCTATCGGAGCGCGCATCCGCGCCTTCCTTCCGCATTGTTTGCGGAGAGAGGATACACACGCAGCGGACGCCCGACTTCTTTACCAATGCGTCTCGTGCTCTAAAACCTGCAGTGTAGGAGGGCTGACTGCGCGCTTTGTCCCCGGAGGTTCTGTCCAGTCGCTGCTTTGCAGTCAAGTTCCAGCGAACAAAGAGCGCCCGACCACTATCTCGATCTCTTTGCGGGCTAATACGACGGAGCGGAGCTCGCAGCGTTATCAAAGCTGCCTCGAGGCCACTACGGGAACTGACGCGGTATCTCCGTGCCGCAAAGGGTGCACAAAGCGTGCGTGACGTGAGCGATTGCAAAAAAAAGATACCCGCATGTAAAGAGCACGAAGTAGGCGCGGAAGGATTTTCGTGTCGACGTCGGGAGAAAAGCTGTTAACAGAGAGATATCAGACAAATATGTTGCCGAGATAGGGACGTACAGACGTGTTGAGCATTGCATATACGTTATAACACTCTGGACATTCGGTTATGCCATTCTAAATGGGACGATAAAGTCACGATGTTTGTAGCCCTCGTTAAGAGAATCCAATGCATGCATAGAACATGGGGAAAGCTTGCACATGTTACCGACATGCTCGCCGTGCTTGCTGAATTTCTCGAGGGGGGGGGGGGGGGGGGCACAGTGATGAAGTTCGTGTTGAGAATGTAGTTACACCACAGTAAATCGTGGAAGCGTTGTATATGTCCGTCTACATTCCTATGAAAGTAATTGCGCCGATTTTTGCGCTTCGCCCGTGTGGGCGCGTCGAGTTCCACTTTTTTGCAAAATCCACCGCGCGGACGGCACGGCACGCTTGCTTCTAAGTAGATTCTTCAATAACAGCCTATGAAACGTGCTGTTATCGGCTTTGTATTACTACACATGGTCTACTCTTAGCAACTTCGTATGCGCGTCGACAGATACTCGATTCGCGGGCCCCCGCTAGTTTGACGAGCGGTACTACACTCTTAAAAAAAAAGAGAGTCGAGTGTGGGGAGTCACAGCAATTTGACTCCTTTCTGCCACTTTGCGACTCCTTTCTGTACGAAAGGAGTCGCAAAAGGAATCAATTCTTGCAACCCTCTCTAATGCGGGCGTCTGACTCTCCACGTGGCCTTAACGGAGTCACGGCCAAAGACGGCGAGTAGGGATTAAAACGGCTGCTGAAAAAAAAAAAAAAGAACTTGTGACAGCACTTTATTTTACGCTGTCTTGCCACTTGTTAGGCCATTGTTAGATTTTGCTTACTTTTGGAATGCAGCTCCAATGCGCCCGTTCTTGGCTTGAGCTGCGTTGCCGTCGGCGTAACCGGTGGGTTCTCATTTACTGTGCACGTAAAGGATCACAGATGGTGCCGTACTAAAAATGAAGCAGCGGAAGCAGCATACACAACCACGCAAGACATACCAAAGCATCACGGTGCGGAAACATGAAAAGGCCATGGAGATACAATTTAGGTATTGATAGCTTTAAAACACGATTTAAACAAAAAGCTCCCCTCGACAGAGCAAAGAAAACGTCTATTCAAGAAAAGACGAGTAGATGAATGGCAATAGAGAAAAGAGCACAAAAATTCTTCAATTTTGTTCTCTAGGTTATAAGCGTTTCCACTGGAATTTCGTCAGCCAACACAATATCAACGATTTCTCTGAAGAGGAGGTAAATCTCCCAATCCTCGTTGTCTGCAAGAATGCTTGAGCCCAAAATCTGACCGAATATCATTAAAGAGGTCGCGAAATGAGTGCAATCCACTACTCCACTCATGCATTCTGGCACGGTAGAAAAACACTTAACGAGTGCACCTTTTACAAGATTAGCAAATTGCTTCAAGGCCGACTGAATTATGATCTCGATTTTTCTAAACAAACTTGCACAGAGTGAGGGAGTTTTCTACTTTCACCAATATCAAAGAAGAGTTTAGGAAGGTTTTCCTTCAAGAAGGTCACAAAGCCATGGAAAGACAATGACTCCGGCACCTCCTTGCGTCCTGAACCTTGCGGCGAGGATGGCTCATTTTGCAGAGCTGATAAACTGGCAGAGCGTTCATCGCTGGCCACCACTGAGGTGTTCGAGTCAGCAGCATCAGCACTACAGCTCGATTCTCCGAGTTCAAGTTTCGCTGCTGTTTGGTGGTCACCGGACGAAATGGTTTGCGATAAAGGCTGCTTCGGAAGCTCGCCATAACTTTGTAGTGTTTTTGACAACCATCGATACCACACGCGATCATGAAACTTGGATCCGAAGAGTGATCATGTTCCAGATGCCACACGACAGTTATGAATTTACTGGCCGAAAACGGGCACCATAGTCACTGAAAGTTATCAACGACACATCGGCGGCGAACACGCAGGGCAGACAATTGCGAATTTCCAAGCAACGAACAGGAAGGAACAACCACCGACACACACCTGGGGAAAATCGAGCACCGCGCAGCTTAGCGCAATTTCGCGGATAACACTGGCGCCGACGAGAGTGCAGTTTTCTGCGCGTTTTTACGTTAGCATCTAAGCCAAGCTGCAAAGTCTTAGCGCTCAAGGTCTGTGAACCGCGCGAACCGTGCGTCGACAGACCTGTTCCCTTTCCGATAGCGTAACTCAATCTTTTCGCGGCGCGATCAGCGCATCCTGTTCATGCGATATCCTCGCCCACCAACCGTGCGACGCGCTTCTATGGAAAGTCGAAACCATGCCAAGGCACTGATCGGGCTGAAAGTCCAACGCGGTGAAGAAGAGAGGGGTGGAGGATGTGATCACGTTGAGGAGAGAAAGAGCACGCTTGAATCAAAGGAGGATGAATGCGCAGCATACACCTCCTTGCCTACCTGCCCCTTTCTCCCTAGCGAAAAGGCGCGAAAACATTGCGTCAGCCGTGGGTTGTTTGCGCCGGTCACCATTTTCGGCGGTGGCGTGGTCTCGCTGTGGAAGTGCGGGCGCGCAGTAAGCTGGGAGAAGTGTCAGATTCGCTGAACTGCGAAGGGCGGCATGGTGCCGAGCAAATTTCCATGCAGGTAGTTTGTTTGGTGTCGTGCGGGGAGTCGAGAAAAATGATCACATTATCAGGCACCCAGAGGCTCGCTGACTTGGCGCAAGCCTTCTTGACAGCGAGTTCGCCTACTTGGTGGATGACCGCCTGCTGATTCAGGTGAGTGCTCGCTTTGCATGCTGTGCGTGATGTGTGTTCCGGATCTTTGTCAAATCGTGAGCACGGGAGACACATAAGACCATGATGCGTTTGACGAGAGAAAAAAAGAAAAAAAAATGAACGTGGTACTGTGTTTGCATACCGATTACTGCTTGCGCATGAGCACCACGTACGATCGTCAGTAATTAAAACTCGCTAATCGGCTGCGCGGCCATGCATGTTCTTTTTATTATGCCCTTGAGCATTAAACATGTAAGCTCAATCGTCGAGGAGAGATGATTTGAGGCCAATCACTGGCACTACGTGTTGCAATCGTT
The DNA here is from genome assembly GCF_055883805.1 of Amblyomma maculatum. Taxonomy (NCBI): domain Eukaryota; kingdom Metazoa; phylum Arthropoda; class Arachnida; order Ixodida; family Ixodidae; genus Amblyomma; species Amblyomma maculatum. Next base: position 23,015,052 of record NC_139344.1, read on the forward strand.
GACGGGTGTACGAGCTTGATGTGTACGTGTCTATAGCGCAGGAAATATTTTCCTGCACACGTGCACCTGGACGCGTGCGATGCATGTTTGCGATACCTTCTTTGTACACTGCGGGATAGACTAATATAGACTAAAGATTAGTTTGTTAATTCCCCTTCCGTCTGTTAAGAAACGGATGATTTTTCGCCAGCGTACATTCTTATTGCAAACACAGGAAGGCGTCGGGCGCTCGTTAATTCGGGTGCCGTTGGACTCGCATCGGTTAGTTTGTATAGGTTTATAGGGGAGCACGTTCTCGATCGTCGAGGTGTCGCTCGGCGTTCTTTCTTCATGCTCCTGAAGCCAGAACTGCACTGCGCACTCACGCCTGCGAAACTCTGCGGAAAGCGTGAGGATGACAGGGGAATCGCCGCCTCTAGGCCTAAAACGCTACAGCCGCATAGTTTCATTTTCGAAGCTTCGTTTCCATGCTCGTGGCTATGGCCACCATCAGCCGTGTGTGAGCCAGCTGGTGAAGCCGAGCTACGCAAATTTTAAACGCTAATCTGAGCGTCATTTTTCTTTCCGGCTCGCCGTCCACCGAGGCGCTGTTTCCATCGCGTCCGTACGCGTTGCTCTTGCACTGCCGCACGCTAATTGTTGTCTTCTATCCTTGCAATGGAATTGTAAAAATGGAACTGCAGATTGTATTTTCGAAATGCATGTATGCACTCAAAATTATGCCCATAGTTCAATTTTATTGCACGTGCATACTGCGTGCTTTACAAGCCATTTGTTGAAAGCCAGTTGGCACTTTCAGAACAATAATTGTAACACGTGGCTAATGGCTGTTATCATAGCTTATCTTGTGCATCCTTTTTTTCTTCTCTCCCTCTCTCGCTGTGTATGCGCGTGCGTGCATGTGTGTGTGTCCACTGTATGCTGATGCTCCTTTTTTGTTGTGGAATTGGTGTAGGTTGGAACTAAACAGGCAAAATTTTCAATTCAGTTGTCCTTAAAACACTTGCTTTTCTCTTGTGGCAGCAAGGAAGCAATGTCTAGTCAAAAATTAGTGCGACCTAAAATATATACTATGAACTGCTGTTTCATGGTTGACATGAGGGCCATATATTGTTAAGATCAATAGGAAAAGGCAACCCCCATCAGCATGACATCAGTGTTTAGGTGATGCTTTTGGTGTCATCCTATGAGCTCGCCATAATCAGTGCTCATTTTCAGGTATACAACGACCGATTCAAGTGTTTTGTTGACCTTGACTCTGTGGCCTTGACCCTGAGACAGTATTGGAGGACGGGGCATGGATTAACCACCTTCTTGGTGAAGCTCCTCATGGCCCGTCTGTAGAAAGGTATAAATGCACTCTTTTTTGAAGGGAAGCTGTTGCGGGGGATATTGACATTTGTATCAAGTTATTCATCTGTTCTGAGAGTAACTAGGATTATGTACTGAATTAAGAAGGGAATGTTTAGAGAAGTGTTGGGTAACCTGAAACACAATGTTGGGTAACCTGAAACAAATAATATGTCTTTCCCTTTTGGATAATGTTTCATGATCTGGTGTCATTGCTTGTCTGGTGACTTGCTTTCCAAATGAATTGCTTCTAAGTTTTGAGGGAGCCCAGAAATGTGGAGCTGTTTGCTTGAGCTTTGTTTTTGATCTTATCAGTTAGTGCAATGGCCGTATCTTTACTATCACATTTCAGGCTTATCAACAGAGCACTCCAAGTTCTGCCTCAGAGAGAGAATAGGCAGGACGGGGCAAGAAGTGCGGACCAATACACCTTGTCACAAATGCCTTTATATATAACTTCAGAAGTTCGAAGCGTAAAGCAGGGTGACGTGCCTGACAAACTCGGGAAGAAAATAGTTGACTGGACTGCCTTTGACATGTCCACGCATCTAATGTAAGTGGTGAATCTCTGCTGCCGTAGTTGTATTTACCTTCCCCTGTACTGACTGCTGCCTCAGTTATATTTACCTTGGCCAAGAAACCACTCTGTTACCAAAACAGATGGTTGGGTTTCCCTGCATAACACATCTTCCTGAAGTTAATTTCCTCCTTTTCATGCACACAAGCTGAAAATATGCTTTTGAAGAGAAAGAACTGGGAAGAAATTATTTGACAGACCACTTAAAGAGGACCTGCTGCATTGGGAATGTAACTTCCCAGAATCGAGCCGGTGATATGTTGCTCATGCCTGCTGTGCGCTTTGGTTTTATTGTGATTCAGCGGATTTGGTTAGTTAAATGAAATATTGGAATTAGTGTCACTAGTGGAGAGCAAACAACCTAACCAGAGCTGAAAATCAAAACTCATTACCAGTCTGAAACAGTAATGTAGCGAGGACTAATGACAGCCAAAACCAGGCCTCAGACGTGCACTTATAAGCAGATGGGCAATTAAACATAGGCCCCTTAAGGCATGCAACTCTCTAACTGAGGTATTTAAAAAATACAGCCTAATTTAGTTGGTGCAATTCAAATACTTCAAACTTTTTTCAGCTTCATCTTGTAAGTGCTTACACTAGACTGATTGTTTTTTGTGCATTGTAAAAGTGATTCTAATAACAAATAGAGCAGGCAAATTCACCTACTTAATTTTATTGATGTCAGCTGGTAAAATAATCTTTTGAAATATTGCATTGTAATTGTAATATGCAGCATTGGTAAGGTTATTTTTGCTGTTATTTACATGCTGTTTTAGCACATATGCAGTTTATGCACGGCACAGCAGTTTAGTTTTTTATACGCAGTGCATGCAAGAAAGGATTTGCTATAGTTTGCAAAATTTTTGATGGAAAAGTGGAAAAGTGCATAGTGTTACTCTACAGCATTATTTCAGATATGAGCAAGCATGTTATTACCCACCCCATTTAGGAAACTTTCCTTCGGTATTTAAGTCCTAAAGTATAGTAAAGTGACTTTTCTTCTAATTTTGAGCTTCCTGATTTCTTCAGCTTTTTGTTTACCCTGAAGTGGTTATGTTCCCTTTAAGTTCTACTTTATTCGCGTGTTGTTACTCAGAATGGTGGCCTTCACTGTTCTGGTTCAAAGCAGAATCTGATCATTTGAAGTGATTTCTGTTGTGTGGTGCACCTTTTGAGGGTCGGTCACCTGTTCTGTCATACGTGAAGTGATAGTATTACATGGGTGATGTATATTTTAGCTTCACATAAGTTACAGCCAGTACTCTGTTGCTATCATTTTTAATTACTTTTTAATATATTTCAGAATAAGGTATCTTGCATTGAAAAACTGAGTTCTACTCAGTTGGTCTTTATGCAGGCCTCCTGATACTTGTCCCTGAGGAACAAATTCAAAAACATTCGAAAAAGAATGCAGCCTGGCTGTCCAGAAGTGGACGCACAAAAGGAGGAAGTCAAATTGAGGAAGCTCGCTGAATACACTCAGTATGAGAACTCATTCCGCCGCGAGGTAATGAGTGCACAACAGCATGTTCATTACTGTATACTCCAAATTTTTTGTCTGATTTTCAATCTGGCTTGCACAGCTATGTATTCCAAGCATGATTTTTAGTGTATGAAGCATAGGCTTCCACACTCTGGCATCCTACAGATCTTGTTGCACCTTTGAAGACTTACTCCGAAATGCAAGAAAATTATTTGCATGCTGAAGAACTAGTGCTGGTCTCAGTATGCGCATTTTCACGGAGTACCTTCCTGCTTTTCGACAGAACATTAGGCAACTCGTTGCATCATGATGCTTTTAATTTCAGACTGGGGTGGAATCCACATTTGAAATCAATCCCATTTTTGTGAATGAAACCGTAAACTTCATGAAAAAAGAACTTCAGAAGACAATGCCTAATATAGAATTGGTGAAGGACGCCATGGACAGGACTGCGCCGGCAAGGCGCCGAGCTCTCGAAATTGAGAAGATGAACCTGAATGACTTCTTAGAGGTGTATCTAGCGTTGAAGGTTGACAAAGAGGTGACGTTTCTAAACTAGCAGTGCACGAATATTTTGTTCAAGCAGAATGAGCAATTTTATGGCTCCTTTGTTCATTTTATATTTTAGAGCACAGGCTTCTGTATATATTTGTGGTTGATAAATACTACCATCCTGTGCATATACCTCTCCTTTTAAGGACTTTGTGAGCATTGTTGAGAACACTGCATAGGATGAGGGGACATATATTATGGTGAGGCAGCCCAAAAGTAACCGAAAATAAAATTCCTCTGCTCGCACCAATAAGTATAACTGGCTTAAGATGAGGGGACAGTGCAAAAAATTGCAATGTGTTAATAGCATCAATGTGAACTTGAATTACCACGTTCGTATTGGAAACACAAAAAATGGAAGTCAGCTGTGATGAGGTGTCTGTTGTTGTACAGTGCAATGTAGTCAGGCTGCACAGTGTTTTGGTTGGAAAAAAATGTATGCCTGTTAATTAGCTAATGAGGGGGCTGTGGTAAGGAAAATCTTGCAGATTCAAATTCTGAGTACTAGCTTTGCATCCAGATTTAGGTATTTTGGTCTGAATGTATTTTGCATTGTGGAGAAAATATATTGTTATAATTTACACCTGAATGTCATTCATCAAATACACTGGGCATGTATTTTTTGGATCTGTTGACAGAATATGTCAATATACAGCTGCTGAGCATACGTTTAGGTCTAACATGAAGCATGAAATCACGATGCAAATTAAGTTATGAATAATAAAAGTTAACAATTCTCATGTAACTAGTTTGGCCAGATCTTATTCAAGAGACTGTTTAATATGGATAAACCCCCTGTTGTGTGCCATATATGTGAACAATATTTTTTTTTGCATTTCTGCTAGATCTGCAAAGAATTCTATCGACTCACGGGCATTTCTGTGGATTTGAAATTGCTGGAAGCACTGAGAGAAGACAGTGATGGCATTTTTCACGCGGCGAGATGCAAACAGTCAGCATTGTTTGGAAACTGCAACGTGATGTCTGAAATCAAAAATGCAGAGGTGATTGCCAAGAACTGTAAGTAACAGCCTCATATTTGAATGAAAAATGTAAGCAATGTTTTGTCATCAAAGAAATTAAGGTACCAGTGGTGTGTGCAAAAACCGGAATGTCTAGCTTACAAGTGCCTTTTATTGTATTTTGCATCAACATGAAATGACAAAGTGATACTAAGCAAAATCCAGCTGTGAAGCAACTGCTGTTCTGCTCCAAAGGATGCTAACAGTTGCAAGGAGTGTAAATGCACTTCTTTACAACAGGGTTGAAATTTGGGGGAATGGTGGCTTCAGTGAGAGATCTAAGCACTAGTTCGTTCATGATGTAGCTTTTATGTAAAACAGTAAACTCTGCTTGTAAGTGTAGCATTCGGACAGAAAAGTTTGACAGACAACTAACACTAGCTCAAAATTGTGAAATAATATTGTTAAAAAATTTAGCAAATGCCCTGGCTTTGTGATTCATGCATTGCTCCATTATCTTTTATGCTTTATACATTGCTTTAGGGAAGAAAATGCATGTACTGTTGGTGTCTGTTCTGTTAATTTGCACGGCACATAAAGTTTTAAATTTGCTTCTTAACCGCTATGTACAGTCACGGACAAAACTGCAGGATGCGGATTCACAAAAAAGAAATTATTTCTGCATTGCCTCGCTAGTCAGTCTGCTGATATTTTTTATCTAACTGGAACAAGCGTGTCCTTTTATGATTCTGTTCATTTTACTGGCCTGTTTCACCTGACTGCACAGAAAAATAATTTTTTTATTGAAACATGCATTCTGCAGAATTTTGTCAATGACTGTACATGTATGCAAGAAGACTACAAAGCTCTTCTCTGCCATTTTACATGTTTAAACATTTTTTTTACTAAGCATTTTGTATTTTTCTTTTCTAGAGTAAAGAGTGTGCACTATGTACACTGGTAAGAGTGTACATAGTGCACTGTATTGGTTACCGGTAGACAACTTAGAAAGTCAGAGAATGTTTTTACATAACTTCGTGCTGTGCATAGTGCTATAAGTTCACACGACCTCTGTGACTTCTTTGGGGAAATATTATTCGTAAGTACAGTTATGTAAAAAAAAAATCTTAAAATTTTTTGTGTGTTACTTTTATGAAAAGAAATGTACCTATATTTGTCCTTACACTAATGCCACAATAGCCAAAAAGAAATAGGAAACTCTATTTGGTGAAATATTGTCTAGGTATTTTGACAACTTCATTTTTCTCCATTTTCTTTCGTTTCTTCTTTTTCAGTGTGAATATTCTTACATAGTTGTACAGTAAATGCTCATGTTTGAGAAATATATCTAGCTGCCATAGGCACCATGGCCAAAATGTACCACAAATCATTTGCAGCTGTTTTGGAAACTAATATGACAGAGTTAAGGGTTGGAAGCTTAAAGTGTCAAGTTTGTTTCCATGATGTGATCAACAGAAAAAGGTCACATTGTAGCTGCAGCAGAAAGTATAACATGAGCATGGTGACTACTGAAATTCATCTTCCACTGTCATTAAATGCTCCTGATCAGATTACTCATCTCGAGTGGAAATGTTGGCTAGCTTTTTCAATACTTGGTGAAGGCCTTTGCAGGCTGCTAACACCCAGAGCAGTTCTTATATTGTAGCAATTTTGGGTGTGTAACGAGTTTAATTGGTGTGCTCGTACTACATGTTCTGTTTATTCTTTTCACTTAATTTTGGGTGTGTAACGAGCTTAATTGGTGTGCTTGTACTACATGTTCTGTTTATTCTTTTCACTCAATTTTTCTGCAAGAATGAATGGCTAAAAAGGCGCCAGCCTAACAGGTTGATGTCAATGTGCATGAAAAACGATGTTTAACCTTCTGATTTTACCTGACCCAAAGCAATTTATTTCACTGACAGTGTAATACATTTTCATTTGGCAGGTACCTGGCAAGCGGTGTCCATACCCAACAGGGAGTAGATCGCTTACACCGGAAGGAATGCACGTGGCATTTGAAGACATTTTGCATTAATGTCCTTGACCTGACAGAGGGATTTTGTGCGGTTTTCTGTATATACTAGGCATATAGCATTGAGTACGCGCCAGCATTGAAGCACATGTTTTGTGTGATTGAGCACCTGCTTGGAATAAAAAAAGCAAAGTTGGGTGCAAGAGCCCTTCACTGCTAACAAAACTTAGAGCCCAAGCTGGCAAAAAGCATAAGACTAATTTAGTGTGTTTTACAGCTTTAATTAAAGTGCCCTCATAAGTGCAGTGCACAATTTCAGGGCCACTAGTTATTACACTCTCTAAGTGGAATGAATAATCCCCCACCACTCCCCACCTTTGTGAAGACATTCTGCTTTCATGTGTTATGTTTTTTTCGTCTTATATGCTGTGTGTTAGACACACTCAGTATGTATAATCATTTAATAAAGCTGTCAGTTTTTTACAGCCTCGTCTTTTGCAGAAATCTGTTCACCTAAGCATGCACTGCATTATGCAGACACTCGCAGAACTGCCACACAGTTAAATGGACGATCCTAGTAGAGTGGATTTTAGAACCATTCTTTTAATGATCACCCAAACACTTCCTAGGGGTTTAGCAAAAGGCTCCGAATGAGGATTGCCTTTAGCAGTTTCACATGAGCTATCCGACGCTCAGTGAATGCAATGTGCCTCCATAATGTGTCTTCTCACTCAAACAATGAGCGTCACGCTTAACCTCTGTGAAGCGGCCAGTTGACCACCCTGAAGGAGCCAACGCAGCAACTGTCAAAAGAGTCAACGAATGCAATGTGACTCTCTAGCGAGAGTCTTCTCACTCTAAAAATGAGCATCCTGCTGATTCTCTGAGAAGCAGCCAGGTGACCACCCTGAAGGAGGCAAGACAACAACTGTCAGAGGAGTCGACGATTGCAATGTGACTCTCTAGTGAGAGTCTTCTCACTCTAAAAATGAGCGTCCTGCTGATCCTCTGAGAAGCAGCCAAGTAACTAACCTGAAGGAGGCAATGCAGCCACTGTCAAAGGAGTCGACGACGGCAATGTGACTCCCTAGTGAGAGTCTTCTCACTCTAACAATGAGGGTCTTGCTGAAACCCTGAAAAGTGGCCTGGTGACCACCCTAAAGGAGGCAATGCGACAATTTTCTATGGAGTCGCACTTACGCTGTTTCGGCCAGTGGAGGGTCAATGTGTTTTTTGCTCGAAGGGAGTCATCGATAAACCCCAAAAAGGCATCACATATGTGGCAAATTTTGACTACCCAAAAAGGAGTCGATAAGAACTCCTTTCTTTTTTAGAGTGTATTTTCCCTCGCCACATGCGGCAGGCTCGTCTCATGGCCGGTATGACGGTCACAGTTTGCATCAGAAAACGTGATGCGTCATTCTCTTCGAAAGCAGCCCGAGGACAGCATTGACCGCAAACCGCTTGGCTTAGTGAGCTCACCATTGTTGGCCAATCGTCGACAAACAGTCTGAGTAACGAATGAAAACCGAACTGTTAAGCCGTGCAAACACTGCCACGACGTAATGCATTTGTACACAAAGTTTCTTTAGCTTTTTGTCCCAAACACTCGTCCGGAAAATGGGGGCTCATGCCAGTGCAGGGTTCCTATTCAACCTTTGTCACTTGAGAAAAAGTAACATATAGACCCCCTCCCCCCCCCCCCCCCCCCCCCCTTTTTTTTTCTCCCTGTCCTCCCGCTTCTCACTCATACAAGAAGGCTTCGGTCTTCTGCGGTTGCTGCTTCATTAACAGCATGAAGATCGCCACGCTGCGGTTCTAAAGAATGCTGCTGAAATCACCCAAGGGCCGCATGCTTCAAGGGTGTGCGAAATTTAGCTGGAAAAGGTGGCCCTATTTTCACCGCATCTGCTTCGTGACGCCATTCAGGGAACGCTCTGTTGGTGGGGAAACCGCCATTTGGTGTAGCCAGGCTTTTTTAGCGGTGTTTAATATTAGCGGCAGGAACAAATTGAAAGACAAAACGAACATTCGGTTATTTACTTTGCGATGAAATTCTACATATACACTCCATCCTTTAATAACAATAACTGACCTCCCAAAGAGACACGCGCCATATCTTCGTTGCAAAAAAAAAAAAAAAAAGGAAGGCGTAATTAACTGCACATTTTTATGCAGTGCAATTAAGCAACAAACAGAGACCCCCGGAAAGTCATTCGAATGTCGTTGCAAAGTAAATTTTCCGCGTGCAGAGCGCCGGTAACTGTTTGTGCTTGTTAAACCACGAAGCAGTTAATCAACCCTTCTTGTTTTGATTTCCAGATTAATATTAAAGCGCGCCATAACTGAGCAAACAGCCACCATAATACGAAGCGACGAGGGTTGCTCTGCCGCTACAGCTCATTCAGATGCACATTGTCCGCCCCGCCCTATTCTTTCCCCTGGCAGAGAGTCATCATGCTGCTAACGTTTTATGGTCTAAATGTGGCGCACGCAAGTAGGGGAGTTACCAACCGCAGTGAGAATTCCCCATGATTCGCTCAAGGGGTCTCAATTTAACTAGACGAGGAAAAGGAGCAACTATATATCGTCGGGAGGCTCGCAAACAACAGGAATTCGCCGTCGTAAGCGGTACTCCTCGTTTAACCTCCTTTCGAACGAATGGCCTCTCCTTTAGTGCATGCTTATTCTATTCAAATATATATTCTCGCCCTGACGACCCTCGTGCTACGCGTTAGTGCTAGCCGTGTCTTTTAGTGCATTAGCACTACATGGCTCTCAAATCCGAACATAGGCAGCTGTTTTTTGTCGTTTGCCTGAAGGCAACTAGATTCGCAGAAAGAAATAAAATAAATATGGCCGAAGAGCACCGAGCGCATATGTTTTGAACCCACGTGGCGCGAACAGACCTGCTTTGCTGCCCACTGCACGAGAGCGCCATGATCGCTTCAGCGGATCACGCCTCTTGTAAAACTGCAACACACTCTCACGCTGTGCTTTTTATGTTGTCGTCTTCAACTTTCACCCACGCGCAAGATCCAAACACACCGCTGTCGCATTGCAACCCCAATGTGCTTTAAAAGGACACTGAAGAGAAAAATCAATTTGACTTCCTAGGTCAATCGCGGGCGGGCCTCAAACACTCATACTGTGTGGAATGTACAATATTGTGTTATACTCCTTTACCTTTCAACCTAAACTGTCCTTTCTTCCTGTCGTTCACCTCTTTGATTTCTCCTACCTGTCTCCTTGCTATCCCTTTATTTCCGCCGCCCCATTTCAGATGCTTCAGCTCATTTCGATAGCAGATACCGGGGCAGGCAAAACATATTTTCTTTCCTTTATTGTTTTTATTTTATTCTATAATAATAAAACCACTTACTTGTTTGGCTTTAAGAGAAGGCAAGCATAACAAGGAGCGTTAGAAAGTGAGCGGATGAGGTTACGAACTTTACGAAGATTATGAGGATTATATGACCGCAGGTGGTACAGGACAGGTTTAAAGGAGGGGTAAGGAGGGATGCCGTCAGAGTTTCATTTCATTTCATTTATTGAAGCCTTAAAGGCCCGAGGGCATTGCATAAGGCGGGGGCAATAACATTATATAACAGCATATGAACACCAGTTCAAGAAACAAAAACAAAGAAAGAAAACGAAACCAACAAACATTAACAAAATATACAAGAGCAGACTAGTGTGCATTGTCAAGTAGAACACTGAAGGTGACTCGTTAGTTTTGCTCGGAAAATTTCACGATCTTTGCATGAAGCAATAACGTCCGGTAGAGCATTCCATTGGGCTATTGCATCTGGAAAAAAAGAGTTATTCATTGCTTCAGTGCGGCCAAAAATCAGTTTTAAAGGGTGATTGTGATTAAGTCGACGGGACATTCTTGAGGGAGGTTGCAGGAGAGGGTGCCGGTTGTGAGGATGGTAAAAAAAAGAATGAAGGAGGCAGAGACGTGATATAATGCGGCGTGATTGAAGGCTTGGGAGGGAAAGGGTTCGTTTTAGTGCTGTGATGGTGGTTTTACGTGAGTACTGTGACATGATAAATCGCGCGGCACGGTTTTGGATGGCCTCTAGATTATTAGCGAGATATGCTTGTGAAGGGTGCCAGATGGATGAAGCGTATTCTAGTTTTGGACGAACATAGGTCTGGAATGCGAGCTGTCGGATTTGGGGTGGTGCTGATTGTAAATTTCTCCGTCAGCAACCAAGAGTGCGTGAAGCCTGCGAGCATATTGTTTCAATGTGAGTAACCCAAGATAATGTTGATGTTAGGTGGACGCCAAGGTATTTATAAGATGACGTTCGAGCAACGGGAGTAGAACTGATACGATATGTGCTGTTATCAGAGCTGCGCTTACGAGAGAAAGACATGTATTGACATTTGCTTAAGTTAAGCGGCATGTGCCATTGCTCACACCATGATACAACTGTGGCGATGTCATTTTGCAACCTAATGGTGTCCTCAGGGCCTTTGATAGCGTTATAAATGACACAGTCGTCCGCGAAAAGTCGAAGTTTTGTTTTTATGTTAGTTGGGAGGTCGTTAATGTATATGAGAAATAATAACGGTGACAATCCAGCGCCCTGAGGAACACCTGATGTTACGTCAATTAGCGATGAGTTATGACTGTTGGCGGATGTAAACTGTACACGGCCTTTCAGGAAGTGCTCAATCCAGATGAGTAATGTCTGCGGGATTCCAAGGGAGGCAAGTTTAACTAGTAGATGATTATGGGGAACACGGTCAAATGCCTTTGAAAAGTCGAGAAATATGGCGTCAATTTGTAAGCGGTCGTCCATGTACTGAAGGATGTCGTGTGTGAATTCGGCGAGTTGAGTTTCACATGACAGAAACTTGCGAAAGCCATGTTGAAGCGGATAAAAGTATTTCAGCGATTCAAGGTGAGTGATTAGATTTGATGCTATCACGTGTTCCAGGAGTTTGGACGGAATGCTTGTGAGCGAAATTGGTCGGTAGTTATTAGCTTTTGATCTATCGCCGGATTTAAAAATAGGAATTATTTTTGCTTTTTTCAAATCGTGAGGGACTTCGCCATTGCTAAGCGACTGTGTGAATAACACGTAGAGTATCTTGCTTGATATTGCGATAGTATTTTTTAACATTTTGGGGCTGATTTGGTCGCAGCCAGCTGACGATGATAGTTTGAGGGATTTAATCAAATTTGCTATTCCATCAGGACTGATTTGTATTTCAGGCATTGGAGTCACCGATAAGTCGGTAAATAAGGGGATATCGGCGTTAGGGGTAGAAAATACTGATGAGAAGTAATTGTTTAGGGCCGACGCACATTTATCAATTCCAATAGGTTGCTCATCTGCGTCTAAGAGTTCTATTTGGTTTATGTGTTTTTTTGGGGAGAGAATTCGCCAGAATTTGCTTGGATTTGACTGCAGAATTGACCAGAGGTCAGAAGAAAAAAAATTTTTTTTAGAAGCCTTTAATTCTTTCACATAACAATTCGCACTACGTCGATATCGCTCCCATGATTTTGGATTGTTGGCTTGTTTAGCATATCGGTAGAGGCGTTTTTTCTTATTAAGCAGGCGTTTTAGACGATTATTGAACCATTGGTTGTTTGAATCACTCTTTACGAGGATGGTCGGAATGTATGAGGATTGCAGATTTAACACTACATTTTTATATAATTCCCAGTTGGTATTAACGGAACGAGCAGAGTATGAAGTTTTAAAGTGTTCATAAAAGCCTTCGAGCTCAAGGTTAATTTTTTCGAAGTTCGCCCTCTTGTAGTCAGTGATTAGTTTATGAGTGGGAGATCGCTTTTTGATAGGCAGTGCTATGCATACATGAAGAATGCTATGGTCGCTGAAGCCGGGTATTAGGTTTATACTTTTGATGTCATCCGGATTAGATGCAAGCAAGAGATCCAGAGTATTGTCGCCCCGTGTAGGGTATGTTATTACCTGATGTAAGTTGAAATCTAAAACTAAGTCTAGAAACTGGTTTGCTTCGTTTGACGATGACTTATGAAGTTCTGATAGCAGGGGCCAGTTGATGGTCGGATAGTTGAAGTCTCCGAAAAGAAATATAGGGGCGTTGGGTAATTTCGTTCGAATTAACGTCAGTGATATGTGAAGGGAATTGCTAAACGACGGATTATTTCCTGGAGGACGGTAACAGACACCAAAAACTACTTTTATAGCTGTACATTGCACGCAGACCCATGATAGTTCGATGTTGTCGTCATGGAAGATGAGTGATGATGATAGGGAGCTTCTGACGGCTAAAAGTACACCTCCTCCTCTTTTTTCCTGCCGATCACGACGATACAGTGTTAAGTTGATACTGGAAGGGAAAATTTCGTGGTCGTATATATCCTGGTGTAGCCACGTTTCGGTGAGCAGAATGATGTCCGGTTTACTATCTTTGATAAAAGAATGAAGGTCTTCACGCTTCGGGATTACACTTCGTATGTTGGTATAAATGATACTGAAATCTAGAAAACAGCGCGGGCGGGTGCTTAAAGCAATCGGAGTGAATTGCGGGATAGGGCGTCATTTTGCATTTGCACAAGTATTATCAGATGTTGAAACAATGGGCGAAGTGGGGCGAGGCATGGTATGCTCTTTTACGCTGTTGGATGCGGAATCGTAAAAGTAGCATTTGCTTCCCACGTGTAGTTTATCGAAGGAGAGCTTAAACGCGCATTTCAGTGGCCGGACGAATGCCAATAGTTTCAGCGTGCAAACCGCGTGGAAGGAGCGAAGTCTTCTCTAATGGCAAAATCTGTATCTTTGAGCTTGCGCCCACAGCTTAGTATGCTTTCTTTGGTTTTAAAATGGGCGAGTTTGACGATTATTGGGCGTTTTTTCCCGGATGAGAAGTTACCAAGGCGATGTGCACGCTCTATGCACGAAGGGTCGAGCTTAAGGTCAAGATTTGTTTCGCAGAGGGACAGAACTTTGTCCTCGGAATCTTTCCATTGCTCATTAAAGGAATCTTCGATTCCAAAGAACAAAAGATTTGCTCTGCGCATGCGATTATTGGTGTCGATATTTGCTGCCTTCAGTGCTGCGATTTCCTGTTCAAATTTTTGTGTCATGTCTGTGTTGGCGACATTGCCTGAGCTTTTTTCAGCTGTGTCAGAATTATTGGTGCGGTTTAACAAATCGGATATTAACTTCTCTTGTGTATTTTGGGCAGATTTAATTTGTTTAATATCTTCGCGAAGGACAGCGAGGCTAGCTTCTAACCGCGTGATGGCTTCTGTGAGTTCATCAGCATTAAGAGGGGGTCCAGGATTTTCCTCAACATCGCCGGAGAGTAATAACAGAAATTGACAGAGCAAATCAAAAGCATACACTTCACAACAGAGGCGAAGGAAGTTGGCAAGATCGCGGCATTTCAAGTCGTAGGGGCACGACACCGCGACGAGGAATCTGTCATCGCTTCTTAGTTCTCTACAAAACGGGAGGTAACGAACCTGGAAGGTGAGTACATTGGTGAACATTCTGTGTCTGGCGGTGTCATGCCCCGAGTAGCTGGTGGGTTGCTGGTGATTAAATAGGCTGTGCTCCGGTCCCGTGACAGTTGACGTCGCCGAAGGCCAGGTTTGCCAGGTCGATAGCCAGGAGTGTGCTAGTAGTGGCGGGTGACAGGCGGTGTTACTCTGGGGCAGGAAAATTGTAGATGGCGGCGGGCTTGCTTCATGCAAGCAGATGATTCCGGTAGATGGCAGGCAGTAGACCGAAGGGCACGCACTTGCCAGGATCCAGTGCGTCAGGACCTGGAAGGTGAGTACATTGGTGAACATTCTGTGTCTGGCGGTGTCATGCCCCGAGTAGCTGGTGGGTTGCTGGTGATTAAATAGGCTGTGCTCCGGTCCCGTGACAGTTGACGTCGCCGAAGGCCAGGTTTGCCAGGTCGATAGCCAGGAGTGTGCTAGTAGTGGCGGGTGACAGGCGGTGTTACTCTGGGGCAGGAAAATTGTAGATGGCGGCGGGCTTGCTTCATGCAAGCAGATGATTCCGGTAGATGGCAGGCAGTAGACCGAAGGGCACGCACTTGCCAGGATCCAGTGCGTCAGGACCTGGAAGGTGAGTACATTGGTGAACATTCTGTTTCTGGCGGTGTCATGCCCCCATGGTGGGTGTCATGGTGGTAGTGTCGTTTCTGGTGTTTTATTTTTCCGCAGCTGCAGTCGTTTGTTGTTTCTTTTTTTTCCCCCCTTTTTATTGAACATGTTCACAAACCTGACATTTCGCACATACCCTGCACGCAAGTCGTGCCTGACGATATAAAGATAAAAAAAGCATGTGGAGTGGGGATTTTTGGAATATAAACGTTCCAGCCATGAAGGAGGAGGGGAGGGGCGGGGAGGGATCATTGCGCTGTGCGTCAATATGCAAAAAAAAAAATCGTTTTTTTTTTTCCGCATACTGCCGAAAATACTGCCGAGTGACGAATTTATGCTCTCTAATTCTCTGTGCATTTATCCGAAATCTCACTTGCGCTACTCAACAGCTGGAAACCAGGTGCCGCATAACTTGTATCCCAGCTCTGCCATGATGAAATTTTCACAGCCTCAATTTTCGCCAGAGTCTCCGACATCTCCACCGAGAACGTATTCGTACAACCAAAGACGCAAAGGCGTCAGTCAACAGGGAGGAACCAAACGCAACTTAGCGAAGCAGTCAGGAGCAGTTACCCTCAGAGAAGAAGCCAACGCACGCGTCATTCACAGTCGCACAAAAGAACAACACAGCGAAAATAGTATTGGGCAAGCCGAGCATCCCATTCGATGACCGTGCCGTCATCCCTCACCTACTTTCGCGCGATGCAGGATGGCAGCGGTTGCTGACGCCTGGGTGCAGTTGCGGGGACCTTTCTACACGTCTCGCTCTCGGCTGCAGTGAAGTGGCCCCATTGTCTCCTTTGAATGCGTTGCGTCTGTTGTATATACGGTAACTTTTTTCTCTTTTCCTCCGGTCGCGATGCTTTTCCGTGAATTTCACAAAGCGCCGTGCCGCGGGCGATGATAAATCGGGTTCTCGACTGGTTTCTAGTGGCGAGTAGCGTTTGGCGCCGAGCTGATTTTAGCAGATACGGCCCTCTAACCTAGATGCTACTCAAAAGGCTCAAATACCGAAGCGAACGGCCAGAATCCGCAATATTCGATTGGAACACCTTTTTTTTTCTTTTTTTTTTCTTTATTTTTTTTTTTTCTAAACAGCCCCCGTAGGCCACTGACTTCGCCGTCGCCTTTTGTGCCTTATGTAGGTTGGCATGTGGACCCGACTAGCTTATCCCGTTTTCGGTAAGCTGTATAGCGCCAGTTGTTTTGTCGGGCCGCGTGTGCTAGCTGCCGTTGAACGTGCAGTTGAGTCAGATATCACTCTTCCATATGGTATTCTTCGCTTTTTGTAGCGCGCTTGTCCTGCCGGCGTTGATAACTGAAGACCACGGATAAACAAAGTTTCGTGGCAGTATTCACGCTAGAGGGTGACTTACTGCCAGTTGACAAGGCGAGAGATTTGTCGCCACTCCGCCAGCTTCGACCTCTTCGGAGCTCAACAGTTTCTTGCACTAGCCCAGCTGACAGGGCATTACAGCAAATGCCGAAGCTTGTACTCAGGGCCCAGACGAGCTTACAGCGAAGTTTTAGGAGGGTGAAGGTCACATAACCGTCCAAATGAGAACTTGAAGTATTATAATTTATAACCGTGATCACAATACTGCGCAAGATGAGAACACATTACCAGAAGCCAAACCTGTGGACCTTGGGAGATGAGGGAGTGCTTTTTCCGCTCGGACCTGTTACAGGTCGCGAGCAGATGGGAGTTAAACTATAGACACAAGTAAGACAGTGCGAGAGGTATGACATGTACGTACATCCTTTGTTAAAAGTGTGGAACCCAAGGGGTTTGCTTTTGAGCCTTGTAGTTGAGCTGATTTAGCATTAGTGGAGGCGAAAGGAGAAGGCAGGGCAGACATCAAGTACGTTTCATCTAGAGCTTCATTTTCATTACATTGACAACGCGAGGCAAATGGAAAAAATGCAAAGAGAAAAAGGAGCAAGCAGCCTCTATTCAGTAAGTAGCTGGAGGCACCAGGAAACCAACCGTGACTCCTCTCGCCCGGTTTCCGGCCTGCACGTGAGTGTTTAAATCGCTATCACAGCTCTCACTTTTTCTCTTCTCGCTGTAAATTTTCTTAACGAGGCTCAACGCATCGGTTTTCTTTAGATTACCACAGTGCAGCACCCTGCCAGAGTTATAAGAAAATATACATCATGCATGTAAAACGTCGTAATTTTTATTTTTCTCATTTAGCCAATCAGCAGTAGAATATTAAAATAACCATGCAAAACACCACCCTCGAGCCTCGTGGTAAACTTCCTAGTTTAGCAAAATTAAACTTTCAGCAACCTTGTGTGAAGAAATGACAGAACGAGAGAGAGGCAGCACTCGAGGCTTTAGTTGTTTCTTGCGCGGGGGTGCGCAATAATAATAAAAAAAAAAGAAGCAGAAGGAACGTTTTCGTCTGTCCTCCATTCATTCCGCGACAGAATTCGCTAGCACTTGCCCGCGAGAGTGGAGTCTGTTTTCGGCACTCAGCGGGCGAGCCCGATGCCTTTGCCCGGAGCGTGCGCCTTACCAGCACGCGCGTTCGAAGCCGAGGAGAGCCCTCCCGCCGCTATGGGGAGGTCACGCGGCCTGAAAAGGTCTGGCTCGCCTTTTACTCTCGCGCTGCGCTCCATTGAAAGCGATCGTGACACATCCGAGCCTTAACGACGAGCGCGTATCCTTAAATAACGTCTTCTTTTATAAGAAGAAAGAGAAAAAAAGCAAGTAAAATGAAAGAGGCCGTCTCGAGCACGAAATCCGCGCGTCCCGCGGGCCTCGGACGCGCTGTTTTCGCGTAACCCCCCTCCCCTCGGCGGCGCTAACAATGGCTACGCCGCTCGATGATGGTGCTTCCACATCCCGGTGCTCTCTTCTTGCAGCTGCGCCTGCCCGTCTTCGCGCTGGGTGCGTGTGCCGGCCAGCGTCGACGCGCACAGTCGCGTGCATTCACGGCCGACCGGTGTAGCGGCGGAGTCGTTGCGCAGTGGGCTGGAGACGGCGGCGCAGGGTGGCCTTGTTTCCCTAATGAACGAGAACAGATCGCGCCCGGGCCATCGCGCAGGTGGCATCGCTCTCTGCTCCTCCCCCCATTCCTCCCGCGCCCCATCGTCGGAGATGATATGATGACCGTGTACACACGCGCTAGCAATACTTGATGCGTCCCCTCGGTCCATATTGTGTTTATCGCACGTGTCGCCCTTAATGTTTCCTCGCCTCATACGCCGATTTCTCGTTATCTGTACAAGATCTCGTTCCCTGTACAGATAAAATAGTCCGGTCGCAAATGTAGAACTCGCCAGTAGCCTCGTTATTCCTGCGCGGGCTCATCCCCCCCCCCCCCCCCCCCTCCATTCTCTCCGGAATTCTTGTCCATTATTGGGCGAACATGCTCCACTTTAAATATGCGTGCGCGTGCATCGCGAACACAGAGCGGCGAGAAAAAATCGAGGGCCTCACACGCGCTCCACCTTCCACATCTCCGCTTGTACCCTGTTCTGTTACTCGGAGTATACTGCTCAAGTCTTGGAGGTGTACCGTATCAAATGCGACAGAATCTTGGTCAGCTGCTCCACGCTCGGTCGGACGTGTATGCACAGCCTTTGGGCACGCAAATGAAGGACGGTTGGGCAAGTTGGTGTGAGGGCATTATGCAAGCGGCTTTTCTGAGACGAAAAACAGAAAGCGCACTTCGCGAAATTGCATTTATAACAAGTACGCACGAAAAATGCAGTGAACGCACTGAGAGACAGCAAACCCAGAAACCTCTCCAAGGGCCGTCTGGTTGAAACAAAGCTTTCTTATCTCTACTGCTTGCCAGTAAAACAGGGGGTTTCCTTCTTTTTTTTTTTTTTAACTCAAAGGTATGTTGGGAGGACAAGGCTGCCAATGTACATTCCAGAGGCAATAGGTTGTGTCATTGTCAATGAATGGAAAGGACCACGCGAGGTAATTTTAGAACAGCTAGATAAAACTAAGTGGTCTCCTAGGTTTCAGCGACGCATTACACATAGTGTTCAGATTATTAAGTAAAGCTTCTGGAATTCTTGGGAGCCTCTATAGCCCCAGCACTTTCAGCTGTTGCTAATGGTGCTGATGATGATAATGATAACGGTGAGATGGATGGAGTATATAGGATTGTCCCCATTCAAGCGGGGTGGTAGCAGTTAATATCATGCTCGTATTTTCTTTCCCCTATATCATGAATATTGTTTTAGATCGGTTAACTATACCATTATTTCATTCATTGAATTTCTATTTCTACATTACTAACATTATGCCACTTTTCTGCTTTTAAGTCACCAGGGGCCGTATTACAGACGGCTCACACTCACAATCGCACTCACACTCACAATCTTCCTATTGGCCAGCGGCAACACGGCGGGAGTGGCCGTCCTTTACATCATCGGCGTCTGCTGTTTACGTCATGAACACACTTGAAGTGATGACGTTGGCTACGGGCCAATTGTGAGCGGGGGTTGTGAGCGACGCGAGCCGCTCACAACTTGTTTGTGAGCGCTCACAAAGGGAAAATGGCGGCGATCTATGTGGCGGCCGGCGTTCTCGTGAGGCGGTAGCGGCGGCGCCCCGACGCGATCATCGGCGAAGGACGGTGTACGAGGACTGTTTGACGTGCTCGGTGAGATGTTTCGACGCTTGTTGCTACTCGAGAAGGATATAGTACAGTGACTGTGCGACGCGATGAACTGAGATAGGTGTGTGCGGCCGAGTGCGCTGTGTGTGCGGCGGCAGATAATGTGTGCACTGCGCTTTTTCCGAACTGCTAGTGGCTTCCAAGCCGCTACTGGCAACGAGGCGAACATCGGCTTCGCGCAGCCGACAGTTCGAAAGCGTTTGCGGCGGCGTGCAGCTAGGGCGGCGGAGAAGAAAGGCTTCCTTCGTCACGGCAGCATATCCGGCGTCGTCGGGTTTGTCGACGGCACATCGGTCGTCTACGAGTAGTCTTGTGATGTCCCTGTTTCAGATATGAGATGCCAACATGATTTTGTCCATGAACCTCCCTACGTGGGATCTTGGCATGATGCTTTCTCCTGGCGACACTCTCGGCTGCACACAGGCATGACACAGGTCGAGGCCGGCCTGCTGCGAGTCGTCGAATTTACGACACTGAGCCGCGCTGCTGTTTGCAAGATAAGTTAACGGTAGGCTCCACATGCCTCACATGTATTACCGTTCTTGGGCTTTTATAAAAGCTGGAACATAAGACACTAGTACATTGTTGAAATGCCTACGTAAGAAACGAAGATGGGGATGTGTTTGTTTGATGCCTGTATTGAGTAGAAATGGGGCATCATTTATAGCGATATGAAGTGCAAGGCTGTCCATACAGCATTGTTGCTGAAACGTTCAATCACTCATTGTCTGCACGCCCATGAATGTCATCGTCAGCAAAACCTGGCAATGAGCTACTTGATGCGACTCTTCCATTGTGTCAGTAAGGCTGTTAGTTTATGAGGCTGTTGAGGTCGACAACGACGTGACGAAGAATGTGCTTAACAGCGTGCCATTTTCGGTTATGCTGGTGAGAGGGGCACCTGTTGGAGACATGGCTGCCAGTGCCATGGAATCCCGGTCCGGACTCTCCATAACGGTTATAGAACAAGGCATACACCTCCACACGGTTAATGGTGGATAACTGTATCGACGTGCTGAAGACCCGCTTCCAGTGCTTGCAAAAATACTAGACGTTCCTCTACCAGCCAGAGCGTGTAGCATGTGACTTGTTGCATAACTTCGTTGGATGTCTTCCTGCCTGCCTGCAGACGAGGAGGGTGCTGCTGGCTTGGACAAGAAAGGGTCACATCTGTGCACTGGCTACTTGGAAGTGAGATCACTATTGCCATGCATGCCTCTAGTGAAAAGCCATACAGAATCATGTTGTCAGCCTGTTCCACAGAACCTACCACCAGAGGCTGACACAGCTGCCCATGGTGCGGCAACCGCTTTGGCGTCAATCACAGCACAGCAATCGGCCGTGATATACCACACGAAGCTGACCAACTCATCACAGGCAACCAAGTGCAGCGTCTTCTCGTTTCATGTCTGTGCCAGAAACTTGTTGTGATAAAGATGCATCTTCTCGAACCATGCGTTAAAACACCTCATCTGTCAAGTCAAATTTGTCTTCGTACACCCCCCTTCACTGTTGCTTACAACCGTGTATGTTGGTGTTTGTGTGTGTGTGCATGTGTTTGAGTACATAATTAAAGTGTTTCACAACGAGGCAGCAATTGTGATGCCTATCGGAAGTCCTCACAGAAGTTTTTTTAGAAGCACCTGTATCCACTGTGCAGCTTTATTTTCCTGCAGCATTTCACACGCTTGAATATGCAGCAGCGAAACCAACTTCCTGCAATAGCATCGGCAGTTATTTGACGTGCTGCACAATTGTGCTACACAGAGAGGACACACAAGAATAATTTTTAGAGCCTGTAAGCTGGCACAGTACTTATCGCAGGTCTGATATACTTCAGAAGCAAGAAATGAAAGTATTGTGCATAAAATTGCGACCCAGAGGCAAAACACAAAAGATTAGTTGCTTAATGATTACAGGCTTGCATAGTAGTTGTCATAGATTCGGCACATTTCAGAAGCAGTAAACAAAGTATGGCAGTTAACAGTGCAGAAACATGACACAAGTAGTGCTATTTACAATGTTTGCATAAGGTGGTCTCCATTAGTGAACCTTTCAGGATTACAGGCCTGCATATACTGTTAGGACGCATAGAAAGCATTTGCTTAATGCTAAACAGTGTAAAGCTGACAAATTGAATGCATAATATTGCGAGTTTTAGTGCTCACAGTGATTGTAGCGTACGCAGAAAAACATCACATATGCATCAAGCAAATGGTGTGTGGGCAGAAGGTATCGCTCAAAAACAAAGCAACTCAGTCATGAGAACAAAGAAAAAAAAATACAGAGCACACTACAATGAAAGCTACATCGAAAGCCCTGTCACGGTGGCACTGCAGTGAATGAAGGCTTCGGGTTCAGTCACGGCAGGGGTGGAAGCATTCCCATGATCATGTTCTTTCCTAAACTATCCAGCTACATACAAACAGATGATCATGCAAGGACAGAGCTTCATTTTGGCCTACACTACATGCTTCACAGTCGTTTTGTATTTCCTAAAGAGAAACAAATAGAACCACGGAGCCTGCACGTTGCACTTTCAGCACTTTTCTCATCGATACTAGTAGGCGCCGACCGAAAACACCTTCGCAAGTTGTCTTTGTCCATTTCAGTGTCAAGCGCTCCATGAAATTTTATTGCTGCAGGCCCTGAACTTCGACTGCATTCTATTAGATTTTCAGCATGCTCACGGCACTTGCACGGCACTTCTATTACCGACGACGCTAAAAAAAGCAGCACCTTCTCGGGGAATCAGCTGTTTGCCGCCATGTGCACGCCATTACGCCGCCCGCGCACCCTCGTGGCAACAAAAGTTACCTAATAGCAAGTATAACTACAAAACTAAGAACGCTTCAACCTGAGATCAATGCTAACCAATACTAAAAATAGTATCTTGCCAAAATAAACCTTTGTTTGTTTTATATATTGCGTATTAGTTGCGTCGTGTTAGAAAAAGTTAGGAGACGGTCCCTGCTCAGTTTTGTGCCACACTGTGGCATCAACGTTTGCCGAGGATTCGGGACTACTAGGGCGGAGCCACGCTAAAAGTCGCTGGTAATTGGACGATTCCGCATACTCGTCACGATTGACGTCTCAAGGCTGCGTCACAGCTTCGTAATTTTGACGTCACGCTCACAAACTTGTGAGTGGAGTCCGTAATTCGGCCGCAGTCTTCCGAGCGCGTTTTGCTAGCTTACACCGCTGATTCATTCAACCAACCGCTGGTATTTCTGAACCCCAGTGTCTCAGGAAGAGTGGCTGCGCCTGCATCGACATCCGGATGTATACCATCACATTCGAGTATAAAATGTTCAACTGTTTTCATGGGTTTACCACATACTCCACATTTGTCATCTTGGTTAAATTTCTTTTTGTAGCACCGTGCTCTAAGGCACGTTGATCTAGCTTAAAAAAGTAGGGCACTGCCTCTTAAGTTATCAAAGAAAGCTTCCTTCCTGATCTGCCTTTTCCGCTTTCGGCATAGTTCTACACTCTGTTTCTTTTCCATAGAATTTATCCAATTTTTACCTTCTTTGTTTTTTCACCTGTTGTTTAACGCTCTTTATTTCTCCGTCCTTGTGACCAGCATATACTTACTGGTTAGTTTTATAGTTCTTTTCCTCCCTTGTGAGTCAACGATTTTTAGGTATAGGTATTTGAATACCTTAGCTACCCATCTGTTACTGTCCAATTTCCTCAGGCGTTCATCGTATAATATTTTACTCTGAGCTTCCCGTACTTCGAAAGATGCCCAGCCCACATTTCCCTGTACCGCCTCATTTGTGGTTTTGCCGAGGGCACCCAGTGCTAATCGTCCGACGGCTCTCTGATTTATTTCTTATGTCGACTGTACGTCTGTCTTTAGGCACAAAACCGCATTTTCGAAAGTATGCCCGGGCACTATAATTCTTTTCCTAATATCCCTCAGTACCTGATACCTGCTGTATCCCCACAATGCCATATGCTTCATTATCCTGGCATCTCTTCGCCCTTTTTCCCTAAATGATTGCTCATGCTTTTCAATATATGTCAATCGTTCGTTTACCCATATCCCGAGATATTCACATTCCGCCACTCTCGGTATTTCATGGTTTTGTATTTTAAAACCCTGATCACTTGAGCCGTTGAAAATCACCAGATCCGACTTATATCTGCGCTACAACTGAAGCCTAGAGCGTCCCCTCCGTCTCCGCAATACTTAACTAGAGTTTGTAAGTCTTCCTGGCTATCTGTTAATAGCACAATATCGTCTGCATGCATTAAACCGGGGAAGCGCTGCTCTACGACCTTTCCGCCTAATCTAATGACAGCTTAAAACCTAGGTTACTTTCTTGTAGCCTCCGTTCTATATTTATCATATAAAGCATGAACAGCAGCGGTGATAGAGGACAACCTTGTCTTAATCATTTGCATACTTAACAGCGTCCGTAATTCCTATCCCTTGCCATGTAATTTCCACTTTATTATCCCGGTATATTTCCTGTAGGAACTCTGTTATCTCATAACCGATACCTTCTTCTTTTAATATGTTCCACAGGAGCTCCCTGCTTACGTTGTCGTACGGCCCCGTTTATGTCCAGAAAGGCTAAATATAAAGGTCTGTTTTCCGCTCTAGCTATTTCGATGCATTGGGTAAGCACGAACAGGTTATCATCTAAGAGCCTGCCGTTTCCAAACCTGTTCTGAAGATCTCCGAGTATCTTTTTACTTTCTACCCATGCTTTCATCTTTAATTTCACCACCTGCATGTCCAACCTGTATATAACACATGTTATGGCAATCGGCCTGTAGGATTTTATGCGCATCATATCTCTTTTCTCTTTATAAATCAAATTAGTTTTACTCTGCCGCCAGCTGTCCGGAATTTTTTTATTCGTTATGACTGTTTCCAAAGCTTTCAACATTTCCTTACTTCTTTGACCAAGTTAATTAATCAGCTTGATCGGAATTTCATCTATTCCTGTAGATGTGCTTTTAGGAATATTTCTTTCCGCCTTTTTCCAGTTTACATCGGTCAGTTCTAAGCTGCTTTGTATTCTGCTACCTTGTGTTGCTTCCTGATTTGCGGAGATTACCCTATCGTCGCTCTTAAATGACTCGGCTATAACTGATGTGATGTAGTTCACTGCGTTGTCTCCCTTTAAACAATTTCCCTCGTTATCTTGAATCCTGTCCTGCCTTCTTTGATTCTTTTTTCCTAGCCAGCTTATATGGTTCCAGAATTTTCTTGGTCCGCCTCTAGTGGCGTCATGTATGTCAGCCATCCAGCGATCGGTGGACTGCTTTAGTTTACTTTGGACGTGGGCCTGTACATCCAGTTTCTTTTGTCGATACGATTCCCATTTTTGGTCTATTTCCTTCTGAGATAACTGTGCTTTCATTGCCCTTGAAGCTGCCCGTTGTTGTTCAATGGCTTCCCTGATTTCCTTATTCCACCAGCTCCATGGCTTCCTATTTCCATTCCAGCGGTTTGCTACTTTGACCTCCTTAATTTTTGTCCTCATGAGTAGTTCTACCTGATCGTAATCACAATCTTCCATGGGGGGTTTCTCTATTGCTTCCTCTGTGCCTGCTGCTACTTACGCTATTTGATCGCCTTTTAATTTTGCGTTTACGTTTTGTCTAAGTTGCATTTCTATTTTCATCAAAGGCCCCATCTGCAGATTGTTACGTTTATGATCACTTCCCAGACTACACTCCCCTTCTTCGTGTATTTCCACCTTTGGGAGCTTGCTATAAATTCTCTGCGACATTAGGCAGTAGTCAATGGTCGTCTGCCTGTTCTGGAACACTCTCGTGATTGGTCCCTTACATTTTGTTTCTTTATTTACAATAACTGAGTTGTGTCGCTCACATAAATCTAGCATTAGCTTCCCATGACAATCCGTGTATCCATCCAGATTCGACGTCAATGTGACCGTCGACACACACACTCTTTTTTTCACCATTGTCATTCTGTTGCGCCCTTCTCAGACGTAGCCTTCATTAAACGGTTGATCTAGCTAGATCCCTGAGATGTGTCTCGCATAGAGCGTACACACCTTTTTCGTCGTCCTGCTGCTCTATTTCTAGCCATTTCGCTCTATTTCTACCCCCTTGCGTGTTTATGTAGCTGACCTTAGTGTTAAATCTCTTTTTTGTACCCATCGTTCTGGACCTCCTCTTTGCAATTTTGTTGGGCTCAGCTTCCAATTTTACGCTTTCTCCTGCTTTACTTGATACAAACTAGCACCATCTGTCGGCCGCCACTAGCGATCACTGCGCAATTCAAACGGAATATTTCCATTTCTGATTGAAAGAAGCCTAAACAGTATGGTGGGGTGGCGCATGAAGATACTAATACTGGTAGCCCTCTCTTCATATACGCTGTGCATAATCTAAAATGCTAACGCTCATGCCGTCTAGTTCGGATGGCCACGGGTCATCAATGGACCAAACGTTCGAAATTTCCGCGGTAATTTCTTACGTTCAGTGTCATACAAGCACAGGGTGGCAGCTGCCACGACCTGAAGTCTTTCTCCAGATTTTCTGAATTTGATCTCACTGAAAAACCAAAAAGCGAATATAGGCTTCCTGAAAATGGGATGAACCTTAATAGCAAAACGCTGATGATCGCTTCTCTGAAAAAAGAAAAAAAAAAACCCTCTGAATACATCGCATTTATAAAGCGTATAAAGAAAGCATGCTTCCAATTACGTATCAAACATCCAGGTTTTCCTTCTTCGAGACATGCTTTTCTTAGAAAGAGCGATTATTAGACATCGCTATCTTGTACTTCACCAGCAGTTGAAATTTCGTCCTTCATGTTAGGACTCTACGAAGGTGCCCTGAGAACTCGGAAGGAAGCACATTTCTTGATGCATTTAATACCTTTTGCTGGTTTCGATTTGTGCCACAAAAATGTTATTGTCCTCAACTTGAGCTAAAGTGTTCTTTACCGCAGCAACCTGATATAAAGTTGGCTCGGCTTTAGGAAGCCAGTACCAACTATCCCAAATAAGCACTTCAAATTATAAGTTCGGTGTACCAATGCACGCTCTTGCTTCCTTCGAGACAGAGCTAATGATTCCTTAGTTATTTTCATCTTTCCGGAAGAGATCTTCTGCTGATCTCTTCGTATTCTATGCAGCTGATCATAAATCAACGCAGGGAAAAAGAAAAAATGAAACCACGCTCAAAACAATCTGAACTGCGAGTATCAAACTGGCAAAGTTGGATCATGCGAGTGGATGTGGCCTATTTTGGTCCGTACATCAGTACGATCATGTAGCTCTTATTTTTGTAGCGAAAGCTACATTGGCCACGAGCGAGGAGTTTCGCGTGGCGGGGGGCACATAGCCGTTGCTTAACAACCGCCGCAGATGGCGGACACCGCGCGCTCGCCGCGCCATCTGGCAATCAAGAAAACCAGAAGAAGATGTCTCGTCTTTAATGCAACAACAGGATAGCTAGACGTAGTGAGCAGCGCATCTTCATTCTCCTTCTCTATCGTGAAGATGATAACAGTGATGATGATAGGCTAGCAAGCAGCGCATTTCGCGAGCGCGTGTACTCAGCATTGGACAGGATTAGATTAGAATAGATTAGATTGGACTCGATTGTATTGCACTCGACTGAACTGGTTTGGATTGGACGGGGTTTGGATTGAATTGGACAGGATTGGTCGAATTGTATTTCACTGGAATGAATTGTAGTTTGTTGGACTGGATTCGATTAGACTGGATTGGTTTGGATTCTACTGGACTGGATGGGATTAGATTGGATTGGGGAGGAGTAGGCAGCCCAGCGCCAAGCACACGTACTTTCGCTGCGTATATCTATAGCCTAGCTGAGCTAAGCCACGGCCAATTTTTTTACTTCAAATACGATTTGCGCGCAGGTTTTCAAGGTCTAGGGGGCCAATTTTCGCAATCGTAACTCTTCCGAAGGAAAGATTTGCGGACTTTCTCGTTATTACTTTATCAATTGAGTTAGTTCTGGTTGCTAGTACATGGCTCATTAAAAAATAACTACTCATCAGCGTCGAGGGCATGTAGCATTTCCGTCGCCAAAGGCTCTTACAGTTAACGTCGCCTCCTTTGAGGTTAAGCCCCTTGCCCCTGCAAGCACGAAGCCGACGTGAGTCTGGAAAAGCACCGATACTACAGGCGACGGTGATCAGGTTCCAGTGGTGAAGACTTCCTCCGGGGGCTTTTACACAGCTAGGAACTATCCACGCTTTCTGGTGCAATACGAGCTGGAAGCCGCCCTGATGCGGTCCTTCTGCGTATACGCGGTGGTGCTATAGATATCTGCGCGCTGTAGCCAAAAAGATTTCAACTGTAGCCAACCCCGCGTCCTCGCTTGGGAGCATCATTGCTTATATCAGTTTGTTTCACTCCCCATTATCCGAGGACAGTTCTTTCTTCCCGAAAAATGAACATTGCACCCTGCTTGTTCAGCTCCAGATATCGCAGCCATCAAACTAGGATTCAGGTTGATTTGTGAGTTTTAACGTCTCAAAGCGACTCAGGCTATGAGAGACGCCGTAGTGGAGGACTCCGGAAATTTCGACCACCTGGGGTTCTTTAACGTGCACTGACATCGCACAGCACACGGACGCCTTGCTTTTCGCCTCCATCGAAAAGCTGCCGCCGATGCCGGGATTCGATCCCGCATCCTTGGGAACAGTAGTCGAGCGCCGTAACCACTGCGCCACCCCGGCGGGGTAAACTAAGATTCAGAATAGCAGTGATTTTTTCACGGGGAGAAATAAATCAGCGCATTTTAAAGTATACTGGAGCGGTTAGCCTAGGAGTGAGCTTGGCACGCTACTGAAGTATGACCGGAATTCCGCTCCGCGTTAAAGGCCCACTGTCCACCCTCCGGTCGAAAATATTTTCTTCCCCGGTGACTGTGAGACTTCGCCTCTAGAACGCAAGGCCGCAAATTTTTTTTTAAAAGATTAACTAATAACGCAGTTACAGCCACCGCAATCACCCGATTCTGTCATGCTTCTCTCCTTCCGTTCCCTCGCAAAGGTTTTTCACTCTCCTGCCCGAAGTCGTCTAGCCTCCGCAAGACAAATTCCACTTCCTCCTCGGCGTTTGGCGGGAGGTGGGGCTTGGCACTCCGCGAGCGTGAACAAAAAAAAAAAAAAAAAAAAGAAAAGAAAAGAAGAAAAAAAAAAAACCGGCCGAGGGAGCGCGCGCCGCTGGATTCCGTCTGGCCGTGGCGAAGGAAAAGCGCGCAGTGAGCGCTAGACACCCATCCTTCTCCCGTCAGTCAGCGAGACGGACCAATGGACGTCGTTCGCGGTACGTACGTCATTACTGGGGCCCGTCGGGCCAGCGCAGGAAACGGGGAAGCTGGCTTCCCAAAGGAGAGCATGAGAGAGCTTTGAATTGTATTTTCGATGCTTTGCGGCGCGCGTGTCACTGTAGCATTTTGCACAGACTATCTCCGGTACCTGATCGAAACACTGGGCTCCTTTGCTTAAAAGGGCCTTCCCTGGACAGTGGCCCTTTAAGTGAACGGCCTTTGACCAGTGATCTGTTCGCTATCATAATATGAGTAGCAACGCCATTTTGTCGTCACTGCATGCTCGTTGTTCTGATGAATCAAAGCTGAGCACTAAAAAGCCTGTAAGATACCGTCCATGGGGTGCACCCGATTATAGTATGTGTGCTTTCAAGACGTGCTCGAAGTTTGCCTACCAGAGTGCTTTCAGAAACGGCTGATCATTCAGCACCCTGCTGTTTAGGCCCTGTACGTTTCATCTCAGTAGCGCGGAGCACAGACAATAAAAACAAGCCAAGGGTACACCGAAGAAATTAACTTGGGCTGAAAACACAGGAAACTGTTTATGTCTGGCTTGCATGCACGAGCTTTCACGCAACCAAAGGAGACTCGGCCAGCGCAAAAGAATCGCCATTCGTTGTGTTGCCTGTTCCTCAATTCAACAGTACCTTGCTTATTTCTATGTGAAGTTACTTATTTTTTCGTGCCAAAGGTTCCACGAGGAACGTAGGACGGCTAATTCACAGATACTGATCTGCTTGCGTTTGCTCAGTTAAGCATCAGGAGCTTTAGTATCCTGTATTGAAAGGCCATGCTCTTGTGATCCTGTAATTTTGTAGCAAATAACACATTGACTGGAAGTTTGAACGTCCCGATAACATACCCAAAATTGTTTTAACTAACCATTAGAAAACTGAGACAACCACGGAGACTGCCAACATTACGCAGCCGCCGGTTAATTGCGTCTTTAGAACCAGTCGACAGGCAAGCAGGAAAGTATCCAGGTATCTTATATTCAGCATCTAAAATGAATACTGCATTATCGATCTATTAGCTATTCTAAGCAATAAGAAAGAACCCTCTATGAAATGCAGCGAGTCAGGCCGACACAATAACAGGGCGACAAATTGTTTTACTACAGTTGTAAGTCTACGTGGGGTGACCTAAAGTAGAGCATACGTTGTATACGGCACAAGGTGAAAGTTTTTATCATCATTTGCCTTTAAGATATCGGCAAATAACGAGCGCTTAGCAGCGGAGGAAAGGCTCCGCGCTTTTGCTATCACCGTGCATGTTTCAATGCCGCAAGAGACGCAAAAAAAAGAAAATTATCTCTTCCCTTTCATGCACTTTATGGAGAAAGAAAGGCGTCAATGAGAATTAATAACAGAATACTGCAAGTGATTGCAAATTATTGAATAATGAAAGAGAAATTACGTTGTAGACATATTTCCAGAAAACACGAAAAACCGGAACAAAACCAGCTTATCTGAAAGGCACTGCAGTTCCTGAAACGCTGGCGACTCTTCCCGCTTAAGACTATGCTATAGTGTTAAACGTTTAGTGACCGCTTCGTGAATACGCTCAATACGTACATGTTTTTGTCGGTAAGCATGACTTCATCTCAAAACTCACAAAGCACGTCGACGGCGTCAGTGGAAAGTTCCGGTTTTTTTTTCTTGTTTTTTTTTTCTGAGCGTGGGTATGCTTCTCAAATGTTGTTCCCACGAAACAAAATTGCCTCGTTTAAGAATAGCTGGTTAATCAATTGTTTCATGCTCGTACATAAGCACATCTCCCTCGGACGCAGAAACTAGCGTCAAAACTGCATGCGTGGGCCACATAAATCCACCAGATGAAGGCGACAGACTTGTTTTTCCCGCGCATGACTCGAGCGCGAAGGAGCCAGGGGAAACGAACAGAAAGATAAAATTGACCCGGAGATCTGCTTCGCGTCAGGAGCGTCTCTGGTGATGCGCAGCAACGGTCTTCAGCAGGGTGTGTCGGCGAATGTGCGATCCCCTGAAGATTAACGAAGCAATGGACCTGCGCTGGACTGATGACGGCCGGCACAGATCCCCTGATGTGACGGGGGCGCGGCCCGTGTATGCGAAGGCCATCGCAGTAGGCGGTCGCCCTCCGCGCAGTTACTGGAGGACACGCGGGCCTTACGCGGTCGGCCACCAGGACCTGACCGAAAATGCTGCGCTCGGGATCCTGCGTTACTTCGTACGATGCGCTTCAGGTCAAAAGAGGCCCATCTGTCTCGCTGTTTAAACCGTCTCTGACGAGAAAGGCAAACACCCACCCTTGTTCGGACACATTGTATGCGGCGGCTTTTATAAGGCCGGGCCGGTGACCGAGCTGAGGAAAAAACTGCTTTGAACTCTCTTGCCGCACTTGCTTTTCTGTTTGCATTCTTTTGGCTGCTTGTCGTGTCCCCATAGGCGCGGCGGCGGCAATCCGTAGCAGGAAGTCTGACCCTATGTTGTCGCTTAGACGCAGCAGTGTCTTAAGAGGTTATCACTGTGCGAAACTGTTATCAACGCAATCGCGCATAAGACGCGCCCAATTTCAGTGCCTCTCTTCGAGTGATGGCGCCGCTTGAATGGACTCATACTGCCTGGCAGTACTTTGCTTTTATGTTTGTTATTTTTCGGGAGAAACTGATTATTTCAAGAAACACCGCATTATATAAAGCGGCTGCTGACTTCTTATGAACAATATACAGTTTGCGGCAGTATCCATATATTAATAAAAATAACGTACCGTCCCTCATAGCCTGAGTCGCTTTAGGACATAAAATAACATGAAATAGACGAGACCACTTGAATTTCCATTTAAGTAATCTATGGTGCGTGAGATATTTCAATTAGAAAAGCGGGCAAAGGCAAAGTAATCCCGAGGGGGCGCGCCTTCTGACAGGGGATGTTTCAGAATGAATGACAGTTATGCACATTAAAAAAAGCGAATGCAAATCATAGCGGCGAGCGGAGATGGGATCAATTCTCTCGCTGCAAGAAAGACCAGGAGCAGGCGCTACCGCGGATACCGCGAATTTAGCGCAATGCAATGCAATATATATATATATATATATATATATATATATATATATATATATATATAGATAAATGAAGGGGAAATGAGGGTGCTCGTTATAACACATGAATGAAAGAAGCCAACAGTCGGCGAGGCCAAGGAAAGCATTGGGGATTGTACTTTGTCTTATTTTTTTTTAATTTTTACTTTGATAATCACATAAATTAGTAATGTAATCTGTTCAGGGGAAAGATAATTAAACACAAAGTAGAAGAAAAAACAACGTGCCGATGGTGGGATCCGAACCCACGACCTCCGAATATCGCGTCCGGTGCTCTTCCAACTGAGCTACATCGGCCGCTGTCCCCCCTGCTACTTTCTTTGGTATTAATGTTTTCTGTATACGAACCTTGAGAGTGTTCACCAGCGCCACCCTCAACCAAAGCGGCGGAGATATTGTTTAGGCGTTCTGTGTTTTTGTATACAAATCAGAACGTAGAGAGACACGTATCTGAAAGAGACGACTTCGTCATACTCATAGCGGGGGGGAAATCCTGCCGGAAGGATGGAGGAGAGGCGTTGGTGCTCTGCCACTGCTTGGGGCTTTGACTTCAGCCCTACCGCGGCCAGTGCATGCGGTAACTGCTGCACCGACGCCAAGGCCAGGGGAGCGTGCGTGGTTCTCGCAAAGACCCCGGAAGCCAGCGGAAGCAGGACGCCAAGTGAAGAGCAGAAAAAGAGCAAGGAGCAACAACTTGTTCTGGCAGGCCAGGAGGCATATAGTATATGCCGCGCCCGTTGCATCTGGAAGAGACGCGCGAAGCCTGTAGTCGCCAGCGCGCCTTCTTTCGCGAAGCCGTGAGGCAGTTTTGCAGTTCCGCCACACACGACCGCGAATAATTGTGTCCGGAGTTGTTTTTACGGCACGCCGCCTTTGAACCTAGTCAGGAGGGGTCGACGCCGGCACTTGTAGCTCTTCTCAAACCGGCAGTGTCATCCGCGCGGGTCTCGGCGTTACTCCCAAGGTGTCACCGCAAGGGCGCACGCGAGAAGTTTCCGCGTCATGTCTATTACAAAGCTGACTTGCTGCGTTTCGCGTTTTACGCAAGTCACGCAAATGCCCTCCTCAGCGGGCGCCTGTCTATCTGTGGGATAGCCTGTTCGCGACTTTGTGCGCCGCACAATAAGCCAATTGCACCAACACCGATGAGTGCGCTTGGTGGTGCAGCGCACTCGAAAGAGTCTCCTCGCGTATCCGGGGTGTCTATCAGTCGAAGGCCACTGTTCTGACGTGTTATGCATCGATATTAGGATACAAATTAATTCTGCAGTAGCCGACACACACAATTCCTCCGCGACGGAAGGAATTCCTCCGCCGCTAAAATTATTCTGATTAGTCAGTTAAAACGCTGACTATCACAGCATTTCGATTGCTCTAGCTTGCTTGGTAATATTGGAGACTGATTCTTTTTAACGTTCAGCGGACACGTGCCAGGGCCCATAGTTAGCAATTGCTGTTTTTCTTTTTTTTTTTTTAAGGTGTATCCTACTGTACATTCAAGTTACAACGTTGCTCAAAACCTGTATGACTATGGTGCGATATGATTAAGGAATGAAGTGGAAAGTATCCTTCAACGACCTTCCAACTGAAATAGCGACCTGTTGACATCGTGCGAAGCCATTGGCTGGTTGGCTTCACTCATGGGCAGCTGCAGCTTCGTTGCTGGCCAGTATCCGACTATGAACTCTTTTTTTTTTTGTGTTTCTTACAATGATTCTGGTCTCACCTCTGCTTAAAATAATGTACGTCTTGCGTACCATCATGTCACAAAACTCTAATGGCCACCACCTCTACTTTTACCAAAGGATGTAGCCCCGTTCTATTAACGCTCTTGTGCAGAAAGCTGGGCGTCGATGTCATCTACGAAGGATCACAAGCAAGCCTCTCGCAAGTGGCACAGTTGGCAGGTGACATGGCTAGGCACTGATTGGCTGGCCGTGACCTCAAAAGACCACATGGCATGTCATCGCCCATTCGGCAGGAGCCCTTTACAGAAAGGGAGATGAGAATCGAAGCCCTTGGATCCCACCTTCGCCACACCAAGCCACGCAGAAACATTGGTATACTTTTTGGCTAAAGCGGGGCTTTATATTTATGCCGGATGGCCATTCACATAATGCGGTAGCTGTATGCTTATGAGCCCGTGAGAGATATGGGAGGCGGCGCAATATAAGCGATCGACGGTTAAACGAGTAGCAAAATGCATGTATAAGCGAACGAAAGCGCCACAAAGTGGAGTTGCAGGCGGGACTCCATTAACGCTTTCGAGCCGTAACCTTTAAAGGTGGAGCTTAAATGTCCCCAAAATTTTTACCTCGAGCGAGATGGCAAGATGTATATATTACTCGAATGACTGTACGTTTGACGCAAAATAGCAGCGGGAATAAAGTACCGATTCCTTTTCTTTTGTATATATAGTTACCAGTCGGATATCCCGCGTTATTCTTCGCTACTATGCAGCTACTGTTAGTTCCAGGGTAAGGACGGACCTATAGTGTCACTACTGCTTCATGTTGGCGGAAATACAGTCGTTTATGGCTAAAGTAAAACTTTTGTACCCAATCCACCACCGTCTTCAGCGAAAACAGCCATTCAATTCACATCTTTGAAGGCGATTGTTGGTGATTGCACACAAGGCCCTGTGCGTCGTAGCGATGCCAGCTTCCTGGGTAATACACTCTTAATCCGGTTACACATATATGTCAAAAACGTTCGAGATAAAAGTGGAACTTCTACTTATATAAATTGAAGTTCCATTTGTAACGGGAACTTTTTTAACGCGTGAGGAAACGGCTGGAGAGGTGAATGGAAACGCAGTGGTTGGTTACGGCCCTCAACTGCTGTTCCAGGTTGCGGGATCGAATCCCGGTCTCGGCGACCGCTTTTAAATGGAGGCGAAAAGCAAGGCGCCCGTGTGTTGTGCGATGTCAGTGCACATCAAAGAACCCCAGGTGGTCGAAATTTCCGGAGTCCTCCACTACGGCGTCTCTCATAGCCTGAGTCGTTTTGGGATGTTAAATCCCACAAAACCAAACCAAACCGACACGTCGCGTGCAGCAGGAAAGGAAACAAATCGTGTGTCACTGGGTCAGTGACACAAGCATGCATGGGATAAAATTCCTCGCCTTTTTTGCCCACGTAGTGTAAAGGGCTGCAGAAATTTCGAGAAGGAGAGGCCAATCGCTTTACACGGTGATAGGATACGAGATTCTTTTCAGAAACATCATATGAAGTGAGAAACATGTACAAATCGTGTCGTACATAGATACACCACAGCTTGTATACATGTAGTTGACACCTGTTTATACCTTTGAGTACGTAAATTGGTTGCTTTTCGTCTTCCTCGGAAATGTAGGACCTTCATACGTGCCCTGTTTGGCAGTCACCGTGAAATGCTGGTGCCGTTCGTGGAAGCAATAAATGATCACGGATTCGTTACTATGCACTTTTCACACCGCTTGTATGGTACAGGTTGTGTGACACATTTGGGACTGCTTAGGTTCGCTCGCGGATGCAGTTTCGCCTTTGCCTCTGACTTTCCACAGTCGAGCGTAAGGGCGCGTCGTTTTCTCATTTCGCTCATTTTTTGTTAGCCAGCTTCTCGCAGTCTTCGGTCAGGGCCTCATATCAGAATTTGGCAACATTATTTTAAAATTTTTCTTGCAATGAATATTATGATATGGGCTCGGAATCAAGCCACGAAGTAAATTTGTTTTATATCTCTAGGGTCTACACGAGGTTAATGGGAGTTTTCTTCCTCGACCCCAATTTCACTTCCGAATGACGAAGGAAAAAGCGGAGGCGTCCGCTGCTGCTCTTTCCCCCACACAAAAATTCAAATAACGCAAAACGCACTGCAAGCAATACCCGCATGAGACAAAGGCTGAACAGGGGTACAAAGAACAACCTTGCTTTCATACAGTTTCTTAAGGTAAACAGTTATTGTACTCGCAAGTAGAGCATGCACTCTCAGGCGTGATAAGCTCAGTGAAAACTGACAAATGGCTGATGTTTGTTATGGCTGTTGTCGCTGCACACAAATCAACAAAGGATGCCTAAAGTAGAGAGTGACGACGGCGTCGACACGGAACGCATAAAAAAAAGAAAGATAAAAGGAACAAAACGTGCGACAGAACTGGCTCCGCAGTGTCGGGTGCTCGCAACATCGCCCCCTCCCCCTTTCCATTCTCGTTTTACGCGGCATCCGAGAGAAAAAGCATTACGTGCCGGGAGCCGGTGAAGTCATCGGACCATAATGCACCGTGGCCACTCGTGCCGTAGGGTCCAGCTCGGGGCGGCGAAGCGGCGAGCCTGGGCGCGGAGTGCAGGGCGCATAAAGGCGCCGTCTCAAGCGCGTCGTCGCCGTCCCCGTTTCTCGTGGGCGCCAGATGGCCGCCGCCACAGGAGTGTCCCTCCAGAAGAGGCGACACGCTGTTTGCACCGCTACGCAGCAAATAATTTCGAGCAGCACCGCGTGCAGGGCAGCTGCGCGAGATGACGACGCGCCGGCGAATTAGGGTCTGCGGGACACGGGCCACTTTGTCCGCAACACGTGCGCGCCGTTCGCGACCCTTGAGCGGGATAGTGAAAAGGTATTTGCCTACGGCAGGCCGTGTTTTGCCACGGTCGTACGAAGCCCGACGGCAGCAGCGTTTCGTCGAAACGGGGTGGTGCGGCTGTTGAAGAGTGGACCTGTGGCAGTCCGGCCCCACCGGCGAGGCTGAACGAGCTGCGTCGAGTGTCTTGTCCCCGAAAGAGTCCTTTCTAGTCCAGGCATGCGTTCAAGCAGGGCCGCCTGGCGCGCGGGACGCTGTATCCTCGCTGGAGGCGCGGCATATTATGCGCCGCGCTGGTTGCTTTCAGAAATAGGGCTCGGTAAGAGACCGTCGAGAGCGTTGGCCCGCCTGTGCTGCGCGAATGACGCGTGTCTTTCACGCCTCGGTTCCTGGCCAGCTAATAATGACAATGGGTTGCGTATGGAGGTAACATTTAGAAGACGAGCGCACTTCTAGGCTAAACGCAGCTTTTTTCCAAGTAAAATAACGATAAAGCAAGATGGTAAAGTGTTAACACAGGGGTGCTTGACCTAATGCACTCGATCCTACTGTACTGTCATCCGAAGTCCAAGACACAATACTAGATGAACTGTTTGAATGAATGTCGTGGGAAAGCGCTCAGACATTTTTTTATAAAGGAAGAAGACACGGAACGCTCAAGATATTTTGATAGAGAACTGCTTCAGAGCGTTATACACGTTCAAGTGAGATCTGCAAGGTCTTATGCAGCCGCCTTTCGTTTGTATTCATCTCCTCCCAAGTAGTTCGGACCGAACAAAACCTAGCTCCGTGCGCCTCACCCGGTCGGCCATTAGTGCGAGCCTCCTGCACGGCTATCTTTGCGACCGCAGCGCGACGCGCAGCGACTGCGATTCCTTTGTTCAGCGCCGTGCTCACGCGGCCGTCGCCCGTGGGAAAGCTGGGCCGGCATATCCTTGACTCCCGGGTGTCACCGGCGCAATTAGGAGCGTTGGATGAGCGCGCCCTTGACTCGCGTGGCCTCGGCCAGCGGCGTGCTTCTGCCGGCCTCGGCTGAGCGCTGTGAAACGAGTCCGCATCCAGGTCCCGAGGTGTGACGCCGTGATATGCGCCCTATACAGAAAGAAGGCTCCCGTACGTCTCGACGCAATTGGAAGATAACTACGTCAGACTTAACCTAATCGAATTGATGCGCACTAACGCTGTTTATTTTTAACTCGATAGCGTTAAATGGCCCGTTCTAGGGAAAAATTACGGACATGGCTCCGGCAAGTGGCGACTGCAGCCAGTGGCATGACCATGCACTGGCTAGTACGATCGTCGGTTTGTGAGAATTCCCGAGACCACATGACATAGCAGGAGCTGAAAATTTTTGGACATGAGGTGATCATCGCATCAGGCACAGTTCTTTAGTTCTGTTTGGAAGCAAAGAAAGCAATTACGTTCAAATCGTAATTAGTCGTTTGTGGTCGATGGCGAACAAACGTATCGCGGTCGGAGCTGCACAGGCCCGATATAACCTGTAAAGCAGTTCCATGTGGACTCGACGAATAAGATGCGCAGAAAGTGCGCGGAGATAGACGCTAAGCGCAACTTTGGTCGGCGATAATTCTTCGCCGCCGCCCCTCAAATAGGGCGCCCAGCTCAAAACTACTTTCGGGGTGGCCAGGACTGCCCACGCGTATGGTTAGCGTTCGCTGGACAAGTGTGAATGAAATAAACGTGGTAGACGTCTTTCGAACCACAGTAAAAAATCATCCTGTACCAGGCAACAATTGTTTTATTTGTTGATCTGCTCTTCAATGCGGTCCCAACACCTCACCGAGCCATGCCAGCAGACCGCCGCTAAGGGTGCCATCAAAGATGCCCTCGAACTCAATTAGGTACCATCGGTGGCACCAGGCGAACACTAACAATGATTGACTCTGTCATACAGTTGAACGGCCATTTGAATGATGGCAATCGTTTTCAAGCTTGTACTATTTTTTTCCTCCGAGCCTCGCGCGCTCCTTAGAGGTCCTCACAAGCGTCGAGTACTCGTCACAAAGGCTTCTTCGTGCGCAACCCGTGCCATTGCAGCTCCGCTTTTGTACGTATACTACTTACACAGAGGAGGAGCGCTTGGCACGTTTCTTCGTCAAAGAGAGACGGAAGAGGAAACCGCCTCCTTTTGAGGCCACAACCCCGTTTTCCGGGGCGGCCGAAGCCGGCGGGAGACGCGGCACAGCCATGATTGGCTTCGTTTAAGCGGCGGCAAGCCGAAATGGGCAATCGCGCATACCGCACGGGGCGCGCATCATCCTCCGCTAAACGCAACGGCGGCGGCGCGGGTAATAGGCGGCGCGCTGCTATACGCACACTTGACCCGATAACCTGTTACACGACCAATATCCCGTTCTGCCCTCCCGTGATACCGGCCGGGCGGGATCAAGACTTACGCAGAAACCTCGCCGCCGGCGTCCCTGTCGCCGCGAAGCCCAGCAGCGGCTCCTTTGATGGGCCACTCCAGCGCCTCTTCCTCGCGACGTCCCGCGAGAAGCCGCCAACAGAGTAGCCGCTCTCAACAGCCACCGCTGCCTTGAAAAAGTGACGCGAGCTCGACTGCCGCATGCCGCCGCAAACGCTGAGCTCTGATCGGGCCGCTGATTCCCCCAGGACGATCACGCTGTCTCTGCGGATGAGTGGCCGCAATCCCCATTTCGCCCATCTCGATGCCTTCAGCCGCAGTGACTTCTGACCCTTCTCAAGGGCAACGCTCCGTCGGGGCCGTACGAATTTGGCTGGGCTGGCGACATGCGCTACGCGAGCAGCGATGACTTCGACGCTTCTACCATCTCGTCCGATTTCTCAATCTGCAAATTGGCACAAAAAAAAAAAAAAAAAGTCTATAACATGTTGTGGGACCTCTAGTTCAAACGCAAAGCTGACCAAAGGTCGAAAGAAGCTTTCCAAATGATCGCATGACAGCAACCCATAAATGCCGAATATGCCAAGTTTCCACAATCCGGCACCATTGCCACAGTCGTCGCGCCACTGGTGTACGTCAAAGAACAACAGTCTTCAGAAGCAACGAAAGACAGAAAGAAAGCCGACAAACATCTTGCAGACTTAAATGCTTAATGGGTAGACTCAGCAAATTCAGAACGTCTTTTGCTTCTTTATGAACACTGTCAGCATAGTCACTGCCTTTAATCGTGCCTTCATCCAAATCCCGCTAACTTGAAACCGAATTCGTAGGAACACTTTTATCTCGCGCATTAAAAATTCGCATTACCACTGCCTACCTACAAAAAGAGCTACACGTGAGAACATGCACTGCACTCATTTTAACCCTACTTCCTTCCTTCTTTCTATTCCCACTTTTATCGCCTTATTTCCCATGTGTCACTGAATGAATATGTATACCTTCTATATATCGCTATCCACTCGGAACACCCCGCCGGGGTGGCGCAGTGGTTACAGCGCTCGACTACTGTTCCCAAGGACGCGGGATCGAATCCCGGCCTCGGCAGCAGCTTTTCGATGGAGGCGAAAAACAAGGTGCCCGTGTGCTGTGCGATGTCAGTGCACGTTAAAGAACCCCTAGGGGTCGAAATTTCCGGAGTGCCCGTGTGCTGTGCGATGTCAGTGCACGTTAAAGAACCCTTGAGGGTCGAAATATCCGGAGTCCTCCACTACGGC
The DNA here is from genome assembly GCF_055883805.1 of Amblyomma maculatum. Taxonomy (NCBI): domain Eukaryota; kingdom Metazoa; phylum Arthropoda; class Arachnida; order Ixodida; family Ixodidae; genus Amblyomma; species Amblyomma maculatum. The sequence goes on from NC_139344.1 coordinate 23,055,314, forward strand.
GTCTCTCATAGCCTGAGCCGCTTTGGGACGTTAAACCCCACGAACCAAACCAAACCACTCGGAACTCTTCTTATCTCTTAGTTCTGTTTGCATTGCAGCCTCGCATAATAGTAACGACAGGAACAGTGATATTTCTCAACTGGCAGAGCAAATTTGCTTATAGTGCGAAACTTGTTGGTGCAAAAGAAAACGTGCTGTATATATGCATATTTATTTATTTATTACAAAATGCTGCACTCCAAATACCTAATAGGAGAGGCATATAGAAATATATGGAAAAAATAGACCTAGAAAACACTAACGTTAGAAGTATACATTGATGAATGTGCAAATTTAACATGCAAATATGCAAATCTAAAATCGCGAATCAGAATTGCATGGCCAATGCACAAGATTCAATCCAAGCGGTGATTGAAAGCCAAATGGCCCAAGGACGAACAAAAATTTCGGTATACATTAATCAAGCCCTTTCTATCGAGTTGAGCGATTCGAAACAAAATTCAGGTAATTTATTCCGTGCAGTTATAGTCCGGTCGAAGATAATATTTTAAGTTGCTCATCAAACACTGGTGCTAGAAGGAGGGAACGATTATGACAAGTATGGCGCGTAGCAAGAAAATTCAAATGCGGTTAGGATCTGGAGCAAGTTCGTGGTTCAGCAATAAATATAAAAATTTCGGACAGGAAATCTTGCGTCCCGACTGCAAGGTATCGACGTCACTTTTTTCTTTCTTGGGGGGGGGGGGGGGGGGGGGGGGGGCGATGTTTATTGTCTCACTTATTCGCGGCAATTTCAAGACAGTACCAGTACAGCTTTTCACTAATTGGTGAGTTGTACTCCTCTTTGAGGATTTTTGGGGCGCCTAACTTCAATTCTCCGTGCTGAATGAAGGAATTTCAATGTCAGCCTGACTGTAAGTGCAATATAAGTAAGTGCATGGGTAATATCAGTAATACCCAAGTAAAACGATATACAAGTGCCGCTGAGCTTGTGTCGAAGGGAACACAGCCTGCCACTTGCGAAAGAGCAAATGCCATTAACATGCGAATTCCACTTCAGGGTTATTTGTGAATACTGCGGTTTTCGGCTGATCATAGCGCATGACAAAAAGATAACCATGACAGGTGACACATGTGAGGCACGCTGGTGCTTACTCTCAAATGCCAGTATACGTGTCCACCGCCGTTGTCTTCCTGTTGCGTCGCGCTTTGGCTCGCAACGTTGCATCAACTTGGCCCACTTACCATGCTTTGCAGCACAACTTCATTATACACTCGCCAGCAGTGTCGGAACGCGCGTTTTGGCCGCCGCTGTGGTGCTTTAGATTTTTAGATAGCAGTTGCCGCGGTCGCAACACTCGTTTCCTTCTTTTTGAATATTTAATAATAAACCACCACCATCACCACAGCGCAATGCGCTGCAACAGACGCTTCCAAACAACTCAAGACAAACCTAGCTTAAACTTGCTTTGTCCCCTCTGAACAGCATCCTACGGGCACTTTATAACCACGGCGGCTCGTACGTCGCAGGTTACACAGGACGAGCGCCTAGCACAGAAATCCCCATATTGCCGCGAGCGCATACACTTATAGATATCCATGCTGCAGGCGTGCCAATACATCGCATGTGCGAAGTCAGTCCTCGAGACGGGAGAGGAAAACGTGAGGCTGGCCCCAAAAAAGTAGCGCCTCTGATCGTTACGCGCAGTCACGTGCCTCCCTATCAAATGAGGGCCGCTATAAACTGCTGGGATTCATGCCAGGCAGCCGTCATTGCTGACTATATAGCACGCAGCTCTGTATGCGGCAACAATCGGCGTTGGGATCATTTCTTTCGGGGAGAAGATAGCGACGCCGGACCGGTTGTGGCGGGGTGAGGCCTGCCACTCAAGCGACAGAGGTCCTATATGTCTTTTCGAGGAAACGGGAAAGAGAGCGCAGCGCGGCCGAAGGTTGAGGAGACGAAAGAATCTATCTTATATAGGTGCCTCTTCGCTTCACGCGATGCCAGCTGAGGGCAGAGCACGCGCTGCGACTCTGTAATTAAAGGCCGAAGCAACAACGAAATCGCAGTGATTTACTACACACATGCGTCGTTTCGGGTGCACAGCGCCGTTATACCTGTTCTGCAAGTTCGTAATAAACAGCTTGCGCTTCTTCCCTTTTTTTTTTTTTCCTCTCTTCCACAGCCTCCGACGGTTGCCGGGTTGTAAAAACACGGCGTGTGCCTACACCACTACTTGTTACAGGAGTGTAAGGATGAATAGCTAACGTCCATGCCGATGTATCATTATAGCATCGAAAATGTAAGCGGCTTGTGGCGGCATCTGGCTCAGGCGGAACTAGCCGACAGGCTTGAACCTGGCAAGCGGTGCTCACGAGCCTCCTCCTCTTCACCTGCCAATGAAATGCAGCCCGGAGCAAAGGCGTAACTTTTGGTTAATGAGCAACAACACAAGATGGAGTCAGCCCCCGGACGCAACGATTGCGGGCGTTTTTGTTTTTGTTTTGCTTCTACGTACGCACCTGAACATTAAAAAGACAAAGATCATGGCGTCTTGCCCTGTCAAGTCCTGGAGCATCAATGGACAAGAAGTGGAAGCTGTGACAAATTTTCTGTTCTTGGGCTCCAAGATTACCTCGGAAGGAGACTGCAGCCATGAAATTAGGAGACGCCTGCTTCTGGGAAAGAGAGCAATGGTTAGCCTTGACCGCCTAGTAAAGAGCAGAGACATTAGTCTGCCAACCAAGATCCGTATAACTCGTGCTATGGTCCTTCCAATTGTGATGTATGGATGCGAGAGTTGGACTGCGAAAAAGGCTGACCGCCGAAGAATTGACGCGTTTGAATTGTGGTGCTGGCGAAGACTCTTGAGAGTTCCTTGGACTGCCAGAAGATCAAATCAGTCGATATTGTCGACCATAAACCCTGAATGCTCATTGGAGGGTCAAATTCTAAAGTTAAAGCTCAGCTACTGTGATCATCTGTTGAGAAGAGAGGAGTCGCTGGAGAAAGATTTGATGTTGGGAAAGGTTGAGGGTCGCCGGAGAAGGGGTAGGCAGCGAACGCGATGGTTAGATGGCATCCTCGAGGCACTGCAGATGAAGTTATGTGATGTTAGGAAGATAGTGAGAGACCGGAAAGCGTGGCGTGCCATGGTCCATAGGGTCACGAAGAGTCGGGCACGACTGAACGACTGAACTGACGCACATGTATTTCCTTTCCCGGGAATGCTTGCAGTTTCTTCCTAACTACGATGGAAAAAGCTAGTAAGGTATTCTGGACTTTGTAGTCTATTCTGTCACAGAAACAGGATATATGCACCGCCTCCAGCAAAACGTTTTAATTAAAAAAAAAAACCACCACAACAACTAAAAAAGACATCTAGAATTATAGAATTATAGAGCTGGCTCGGATCTATCAGGTCTGGCTTTATGTTCAATTTCATCCTGGGTTAGGGAGAATGAGAAAAGCTTGGGGACGAGGGGAGTAAAGACTTGAATTCGTGATGTAAGTTAAACATCCACGACAGTTATAGGCCCGTTCCCTGCGTTTCGCATCGTAGTATAGTAGGGCGTAAACACTATTTGCGACGGAAACTACTCTAAGTACGATCACTGTGGAGCAGGAGGACATGAAGGGAAGTTAGGAACGCTTAAGTGGAGGGCGGTTACGGCGATTACTACACCACATGAGCAGGAGGGCATGACGAGAGCAGAGGAGTGCGTAACCTCAAGCCCTCTTAGCGTAGCCGCACCGAAGAGCGGTTACCATAGTAGGAAGAAGGTACGCGACGAGAGCTGCAGACACGCGCAATTTGAGGGGCCAGAAAAACAAAACGGAGGGTGGTTGCTGCTGAAGGAGGATGGAGAGCGGAGGAATGCCGCAAACTCCGTCTGCGGTGGCTGCTTCGAAGTGCGCCGCGCAAGACCTCGATGGAATGCAGAGGCACACAAGCCAAAGAAGGAGTGTGTGTAGGAAACTTAAAAGTCTATATCCACACATGCATGAATGTCGCCCTCCAATTCTGTATATACCTCCGCATGTCGCGAAATGACATCGCCCTAAAAACTCTAGCTGAATGTGACGTTACACAGCGGTAGCCATTGCGTGTGTCAAGACTCCTTTATTGTCTAAAGGACATATAGAGGGGCATATATAGACGGTGGTTGAAAGAAAACGATACTTAAATAATTGAGAAAAGGTCATTACCAACAAGGAAGGCAATTCTGTCAAAATATATAGTTTTCAGTCGCCTTCGAGAGATATAGGTAAAGAGTGCGCCGAAGCGCCAAGCAGTACGCATCAATCCATAGTACTGGCGTGAGCTCTTTCGTCCGTTTAAGGTGCGTGAAGACACTTAGCTCCGGTTAACGACCCAATCAACACAGGCTCCTGCCAGCAAACGAGAGGATCACGGGTTGACATCGTGCGAAGGAGCCACTGTGTAGTCGTATACGCTCGCTATCCCGCACACCACGAGTCTTTTGAGGCAGAGTGAACAGTCCCTTGAAAATTTTGGACAAAAGAAAACTTGTAAAAAATTAAAAGAAGTCACCGAAGCAAAAATTTAGTCTCGTGAGGCGAAGCAGTTTGATATAGAGCAACACTTGCTGTTGGGCTAGTTGGTTCAAATCCATATTTGGGAACCCAGCGCGGAACAGGACGCAACACATTTATCAGAGCGTATCCCTCATAACATTTTTGTTGTCTTTGGCCAATTCTTTCTTCAAGATAGGTTTTATTCAGCAGTGTTTTGCTCCCAGCCTTGATCACGTGATCTGATAGGCACCGCTTAAATACGGGACACGTTCTTTCGAAAATAAAAGTTGTCAGTTCAGCGCTCCGTCCTGTCTACCTTCGTTCTCTTGTGTTGCGTCCTGTTCCGCGCTGTGTTCCCAAATATTGATATAGAGAGTATTCATGTGACGTCACAACCGTCAGTTGAGCGACATTCTGGGGTGCAGTGGACGGTCCTTTGTAGTTTACACCGCTCCTACCCAAAGTGAGGACGCTTAAGTCGGGAAGGTTAAGTTGGGAGCATCCAATCTAGTCGAATGCGCTGCGATTCACGCCGCTGCAGAAAGCCCTGCCTTTTAGGTCTTCAGATAGGCGCAAACATTAAAAACAAAAAACAAAAAACGACCTTACATCGCTTTGCATAAGCACAGCCTCAGGAATCAGAGAAGCATATGTTGTTTTCCAACGTTTTGAAAACAAAAACAACAACAACAACAACAAAAACAAAAAAACGCCATATCATGCGGGTAAAGGCCGCACTTTCTTTTTTAAACTAGTTTTTAAGAGCGACGTCTTGAGGCCCAACACGTCACGCATTCAAATTCCAAGAGCGCACGAGAAGACATGAGGTTGTTTCTAGTAGTACGGTTGGCCTCAGTTTCAGCATGTATACGGTACCTCAAACAACAATAATTGCAAAATTTATCAATGAAACAAATCTTGGCTGTCAGCCTGCCCTTCAATCAGCCATAAAGTGCCCACAAAATATTTAGTCGCTACGCTTTTAACCATAGCGATCAAGAAAGGTTTGGCTATTGATTGCAGTTAATTAGCTTACTGCAACAATTATCCTTTCAAACCTAATTTCGCGCTTGCTCATTTTTCATATCTAACGATCACAAAAATTTGATTTTGAGAACCCTGTAATGCTGCCATCCAGAGTAGACATCGGCAATGAACGTCAGAAAATTAATAAGGCCCCGCTAAAAGGCAGAGCGTCTATATCTGGCCGGTCAGATTTGTTGCTCTGAATGAGAAGGTTTACGGAACCTCTGCGATTTTGTCACTCGAGGAATTCGTCAAAAACAGCGAAGGCGAGAGAGCCACTGACAGTCTAAAACAGGCAAAAAAGAAGCAGAGGTAGTGGTTATCGATGGCGTTGAGTTTGTGCGCCAAGCTTTTAACAACAACTAGAATCTAGCCTTGCCTCTACAGACAGATTTCGACACTCCATAATTAAAACAGAGAAGAAGCATATCGACAAGATCAATCTATATAATGAGTCGCCGGCTGTCTCGAAAATAGCTATGAATACAAGAAGAAAAGTCACAGTATAGTATACAACACGGGGTATACGATAATGTCTCCATCATAGCTCGCCCACTACTCTGGGGAAAAGTGCGCGCATAAATGCAGCAACTTAATTTGTCCCACGTAATTTTCAGTTGAAACGAACATGAATGTCCATTGACGCTTTTTTTTTTTTTTTTTTTAGCGTGATCTGTCCATTAACGTGACTCCGCAGGATTCAAACCTGGCCATGCATTTGTGCAAATAACATATATCTCTGCGATGAGCATCTATAGCGCTCTCTCCGGCAACTTCATTACGGAACGTATTCCTGCGTGTATGCATGACATTACATGTCGCACGCATTTCGAATTTCATCTGTGAAGCCCCGCAAGTCAGCAGCATGCCATCAACCAGCCCGACAGCACTATAGGGGGCCCGTGAAAATAGTCTAGTTCATGGGCGCTAACAGCGCGCTGATGTATACCTGTACAGCTGGCTCTTTCCTCTAACCTTGCAAAACGCCCCCTTCTCACTGTGTATAGCACCAAATGTGTTCTGGACTTTCGTTTTCCTTCTTTAGTTGTCTTACACACCACTTCCTAGCCCTTAATGCCTTCTAAGCTAAAGAAACTGCTTGCTAAGCCTTGCTATTTCCTCGAACCGGGCATGGTCGGCTGCGTGCTTGGTCTTACTGCGCACCTCGTTTATGGCCGGTGAGCAACATTTCCTCATCACACAGGGAAGTTGCACAGGATGGAACTGGGAGCATGGTTCGCCTCGATGCCGAGGCCTGAGATTGGCATTGAGCACGGAATGCATAATTATATGCGACTATGCAATTTTGCCTGCGCTGAAGTAATTCAGATACGCTACGCTCCCTCGATCCAATTAGCTTGTCGACGACGTGTGTCGCGCTGCCATCAACGCTGTTATCATTTTCTGATTTCCTCTGAATCAGAAAATGAAGTCAAGTTACTCCGCTATGCGTGCCCTTCTCATCCGATCCTCAACGCTTGTCTTCTTACGACAGCGAACGTTAACATTTTAATTCTGTTGTTAGAGGCGGCAGTGTCACCTATAGGGACGACAGCTTTCAGGAGAAAACATGTAGAAAAAGAAATGAGGGACACTTTACACTCCGCCTTTAAGGGGCATGATGTACGACCGTAATGGCTCCCGTCAGCGCGGCTTCCCTTGGAGATACTCGTTCGCTTACGTGCCCGGCAAAGTCCGCCTAATCAGTAATTCCTTAATTTGTGCCTCTATTATCTCGAAAATATCATACGTTCGTAAGCTACCACACCATGGCAAAATCCGACCGACACAGATATGCACCGATTGATAAGGCCCTATAGGAACGCTCGCCCACAGATATGTATACGTCCGATTGACCAAGCCGTACGAACATGCCTGGGTGCCATAGGGGTAGCGTCCAAGGATACCGGAAGCTTCTAATCCCATCACTCCTTCCTGTGTTACAGGAGCTCTCACGCACACTAGGCCACATTACGCTTCGTGACGTCACGCAGCCAGCCCGCGGATCGAACTGTTCCTGGCCACGTCACATACCAACTACAACCTGCAAGAGGCGAGCTTACAATTTTTCGCTAAACATGCACATCCAAAGCTAACGCCGAAATTTTATACCACGCTAAAACTGCCTTTATCCGTTTCTTTTCTCAAAGATGAAAAAAAAAAAAAAAAAAAAACGAGAAAAAGCAAACGGGACGTTAACGCATCTAATTAAAAGTATTCCTGCTAACGTTGAGCCATGGCAGGCTGTGTTAAAAAAAAATAATAATAAAGGAGAAACGAAGAACGCCAAAGTAAGCTTCATTTAACATTATGCTTACGTTCCTAATTAAATTAGGTTTTGCCGGTGACTTCGGGGGAGTGCTGTACGGTCGATTTCGATGAAACATGAATTTGCAGTCAGTCTACAATTTTTCGCCTCAAGGAAGTATACCGCCCCCTCCACCTTTTCCCTTTGAACCCCTTGTACCGGTGCATACAAAATTTGCCCCCCTTTCCCGCTGAGCAAAAAAAAAAAAAAAATAGAAGATAGGACATTTGTTTTTCATTTTCTGAAACATTTGCAGCCGCTGGCTTCCAAGGTTGGGGCTGATAGACGAAAAAAGGAGATGGGAACACCCTCTTGCATTATAAGCAGGCGGTGCACGTGAATACTTAAGCACTAAGCGTTCAGTTTCCTAATTTCCTGCAGCGACATAACCGCGATTACTTTCGTGCAAAAACAAGCTATGAGCAAGGCTGTCTCAAAACGGCGCTTTGAAGTGGTGTATGTTGGATTTCGATCACTTACACGAAGCTTTTAAGTCGCTTAGGTTTCCTTTAAATATACGTTGCAAAATTTCTCCACTGCCAATTCTCCGAAAACCCAGCGTTGATTTTAAGTGAAAGTGGACTTGTTGTTATGTCATGTGTTTTTAGCTTTTTAAAGGAAGCAAATGTTTTAAAGGAACTGTAGAATGGATACTTCACTAAACACAAGATACAAGCTTGAGCTTGGAGCATGATAGCCTAGCTGAGCTCCTTATGCGCCAATAAAGACAACACAACAACAAAAATTCTCCCCAAACCTCTCAAATCTCCATAGACATGCTATTCTGTTCGCCTGTACCATCAGTTCTACTGCCGTGAACATGACTGGCGCCAACGTAGCTGCAAGAAAGTTCATCGCTCTCTACCCGCGCAAAGTCTGATCCCGATACAGGTATAGTTAGTAAGCACAGACATGTTATGTAAATGGTTTTTGTCTGTTTGCCTGTAACTCTGAGACATTCAACCTTCCTCCAGGAGTCGACATCCTAGCGATGTTTTGACGATCTCGTAAATATGCGACTTCCAAGCCTGAATGCTTCAAGATCGTATAATTTGTAAACAACCAAGTTTTCCCACTAACGTACATCGCTCGCCGCAAAGGCTCATTCAGCCTGCTCTCCACACAGATATTTTGTATAGAAGATATTTATCGGCTTGTTTTTCGGCTCCTTTCGTAACGCTGGTGCGGACGGCTTTCGACAGCTTATCTCCGGATCTCACAACTACGCTTATTGACTATTGGAGCCACTACAGTCGGACTAAATAGTTGGAACGCCACATTGGTAAACTGAGCAGGTGAGGCTTATATGCCTGCTGGGACAGCGAACAGCAGCGTTTGAAAAGCGAAGCTAACTAGGAATATGTAATGCATCTGAATAACAATTCGGGAAAATATACTTTTGTTGCAGACACCAGGCGTAGTACCTTGATTTATATATGATTTTGGAAGACTTTTTCAATGCTCCCAATATTTTCGAAACCGTAAATGGTTTCGTACCTCTTTATTTTCCTTCGGCGCTCAAAAATATCCGGAAATTTTATATCTTCAGTGTTGCCTCGTAGATATTGATGATGAAGATGATAAAGATGACGGCAGGTGAGTGAGAATTATTCTACGGACCGATGGGAGCACTTACGCTTGTAGTTTTTCTCTACCTTTTACACGCATTACATATTGGTCAGATTCCTGCACAATTACGATACATCCCCGCACTGTCACACTGAGATGTATTCTTGGTACGCTGGATTCCCATGCAATGAGTTGGTCATCTCCTCGCCTACGAACTTCTGCACCGGGCGTCTGAGAATCCCCGGCTTTATCTACCCTCGTGGGACACCACTCTGTACTACAAACGAGAAAAAAAATCTTCACTGCAACATTACAAAAGCTCGTTGTACAAATCTATTTCCGGACACATTTCTCCCCACCACGCATCTGCATATTCTTCACTGCATACGAATTGCTGCGTATACTCCTCACTCCTCTTGCCCGCTCTTTTCTGTACTCTATGCGACACTCCATCGCATGCCCCGTCTGTCCCGATCCAAATGCTAATTTAGAACATTGCTATTTCTCGCCTACCCCGTTGCCATTCAGTCCCCTTATTTTCTATGCACTTATCCTCCAAGGTGGCTAATCTGGCGGACCATGCAGTTGGCAGACCTGTTGGCATTGGTGACCCAGGATGTACTCGACGCTTAATATTGCGCCCTAAAGGAAGCTCTCTATCTCTCTTTCTGTCGTTGTGTAAAACATTCTCTTCAAACGCTGCTATGTCGACGTTACACGTCAAACTATTTGAATCTTCCTTGCCTGCATATTTTGCCTCCAACTAGTTTACTACTTGTACACGATCCCCCGTCCTCTTTTCTGTGTCCGTTATTTTGCCTCTGTTAACACAGGTAGACCTCCCTGACCATTTTTCCTTGTAATTGTCTAAAATAAGCTATCAGCCGTTACAAATTCAAGCTCATGGAATTTTGTGAGACAACAGTTTTTCGCAGTCAGGACTGGACGTCTTAAATACATTGTAACTGGTTCTGTTGAATCCCGCTAACTTCTCATGGATTGTGGATTCCCTCTCTAACCCCAGTCGTCAAGGGACCAGTGAGTGTTCTGGACTTTAACTCTAGCACAGGGTCAGCAATGAACTCCTTTTCAGGACGAGTGGCCCAACGGCTTCTAGGCGCATGAAATGCCAGTATCTCAGTAGCTGCTCTAGCATCAAGCGCTCGGTAAAGCCAGCTACATGATGAGCCTGGTACCGATCACGCGATGCCCGCACACCATTTCGTAGCCGCGACGGATCTAATCACATTCTATCGAAACCTACATTGGCTAGCTGACCCGCAATCCTGCACGTGACAAGCATTTTGAGGTTACAAATTAGAATCGTTTGAGAAGACTGCACTGCTTTTAATACATATGCACGACCCAGCAACGGGAGCCAAACAACAAATAGCGAAAGGCACTCACCAGCCCCCCCCTCCCACCACGAAAAAGAGATATCTTTTCCACCAGGTTTTTCCTTTCCGTAGACAAGAATACGTTATTGAGGGCAGCTGGACAAACACAATGGGCATCGGCCACTCCTCTCGGAGTTTCCATTCCCTCCATTTATCCCTTATCGTGTGCTTGTTTATCGGCACACCAGAAAGCTGACGCAGTCTGAATCAAGAGCTTCAATGCAGGACCTTGAGAACCGCTTCAACGTAAGGAAACCAGTGAGGTGTAGCGCGTTGTTCTGGACACCGCTTAGAGCGTCGCGTGCGAGTTCTTATCGGTTCGAAAAGAAAAATCCGTTCGTTCCGTTCACGTGAAGCTCCTCAGCGCGAGACCCACAGAGCGCTCCCATCGCGCTGTCCCGCCCCGCCGCACCGGAGGCTACCTAAAACGCGCCGAACGTGGTCGGCACGGTGAACGACTCGTCGGCGGCATCCTCACGTCGGCCACACCGCGGGGGACAACGCGACGATATACAGAACAGCGCGTGGCCTATCGGCTTCGCCTCAAGCGAGTTCTCTCGCGAAGATAGCGCTAGAACGTTACGTGCCCTCCGACAGAAACAGAAACGCCGTGCGTCGGCGGAGGGTCAGAAAGAAAAGGCGCGAGGAAGAGAGGAACAGCCCTCAGCGTCGCATTTTTGCTTCCTCACTGTGGCGGCGGCCTCGAAGACGCGCCGTATAAAGAGGCACAATCTGTGATCCCAGCTCGACAAAGCCGCGACCCCACCTGGAAACAGTGTCATCGACGAGGAAAGAAAACCCGGCTCGATCGAGAAGAAGGGACGCCGAGTCCTGCCGGGGAGTGCGCCGCGACTCCACCGAGCTGGGATTGGCCGCAGATGAAGCGTGTGCTTATAGCGATTCCCCCTCGAAGGGGTCAGATCGGTACGCCAGCGGCACGCCGCGAAACCAGCGGCCATGCCTCCCTCCCTTCTTTTCCTTCTAGTCTGTGCAGATACTGCTGGAGCGCGCGCGCACGACACCGCGCGTTCCTATCCTCTCATTTGGGTTCCTTTAGGATCCACGAGAACGCTTCATCCGGGACGATGAGTTAAGCCTCCCGCCATGACCCCCGGGAGCAAGATGAATACGCGCTGAAGTCGCAACCACGCACGGGACCTGATATTGGGGGGAGGCTGAGTACTCTGTGCGATGGGTTCAAATGTCATTTTCTCTTAATGCAGCGGCTGCTTCTTATATCTTTCAAGACAGACGTTTGCCTTCCATTGCGGCCTTGCAAAGCGGCAGCACTTCATCTTACACGTTGCCAGAGATGAGTTGAACAATAATTCATGTCTAAACCAACCTCAGTAGCCATAGTGGGCACTTGTGTCTTTAAACAGCGTGCGTTGTTATACCATACGGCGTGCGCCACACTGTATATACTGCACTGAGTTAGGACTATAAGGGATTCATATTACCTAGGCGAGCTTGGGGAAAAACAATGAAAAAGGGGATCAGGTGATCAAGAGGAGAAGTAAAGAAAATCACCGGAAAAGCATTCGTACAACAGTTGCAACTATAGTATTTCGCGCGTGTACCGGCGATTTTTTTTTCATTTGCCATGCATAAGAAGATGGTTTTAAAGCAGCGCAGTTGACAGAAAAAAAAAAAAAAAAGACTACGGTGAAATAAGAAGTATGTTGAAACGGTACAACGTCAAGAATTCTGAACTTTGGCAACGAGGGCTTTGTAGTGAAAAGATGCAAAGTTGCTTCAACCTCACTGGGTTCTCTTTTGTCCTGTTATCACAAGCCACATGGGCAGTTCAGCATTGCACCTTCATACAAATTCCATCACTGCGGCCGGTATTAAAACACTTGTCTTCCGGCTCAGGGCCCAAATGCCAAAAATGAGTTTCAGAGAACGGAGAGGAAATAATTATTAATCGCACCTGCAGGTTGTTTATTGTTTCGACTACAGACACAACACACGCGCTCGCATCCTACGCCCTGCATCCGGTCGGTCATGGGAAAAACCAAGAGCAGCTTAGTTCTTGCAGATCTTGAGCCCAGATGCGCGTGGTTCTTATGTGGTGACATGGCTTCAGATCCGGTAGGCATTGATAGATGACGTCATTTGCGCCCATACTTACATGCGGGGCTGTAACCACGAAGTCCAGCATGCGGTAGTACCGCGTGAGCTTGTATACTGTCTTCCTTATATATATATATATATATATATATATATATATATATATATATATATATATATATATATATATATATATATATATATATATATATATATATATATATATATATATATATATATATACATACATACATAAACGTGCAGCCACATTCGAAATGACGCGCAGTGCACTAACGCATTTCTGCAATCAAGTAGGCGGCTGGAATGCATTGGAACTTGCGCTGCCGCCATCATCCAGAGTCCTTCGAATCCTGCATCTCGAAACTCGCGCAAGAGAATGTAAGGCATGCTGATGGCGGCGATGAGTTCCTGGCACATAGATGCCATCTACTGGAGCTGAGCAGTGGTGCTCTCCAATATCATCAAGCTTGATACTGCAGTCAAGTTAGAACACGTGTTACTCTACAGAACCGCTGGTGAGAAAACATCGGACCGACACGGTGTCGAGATAGTGCCAGTATTTGAGGTGGCGAGGGAACACTCCCCTCTCTATATCTCATTGCTCGTGTCATAGTGAACGCTATGGCCAGCTAGCTAGGCTTTTCTGCTGAGCCTGCTGCACCTGCCGTTAGCCTTGCTGATGTTGTCCTCACAACAGGTAGTTCGTATTCACATTAAAACCGCTGGCTACAAGCCTCTGCGCTGCCTTATTTTCATCCCGCGTACTTCAATGGCAGCACACGTGTACGATATTCGTTTTGTTTCGGAAAGCACAGTGTATTTTCTTCCGGCTACCCACACAAAAAAAAAAAAAGAGATGTCAAGCGGTGGTGGACGACGGCTTTTGCGACGCGCGTCTTTCTCTCCCTCTTCTTTTTCTTCCTTGTCTATTTTCACTTCTGTCCGCATGAGGCAGCGGAGGTGGCTCAGCTACAGAGCCAGTAGTAGCACCCATTGCCGGAGGGGTGGTAACTGTGGGCTACTTACCTGGCTGTCGGTAACTGTGGGGTGCTTAATTCGTATACTTACCGATTAGAGTTAGTCGCGTTCGTCCGAATGTGCGAGAGCTTTTGATGCCCGCAAGTGGGCGACAAATCCACTGCCACTGGTTGGTGGTGATTCTGGAGGGTGAAGGATTCACCGACAGAGGCTTCACGCAGAGAAAACTTTCTATTCTCGCGTGGATAATGCGGACACTTTAGCGAGCGCCAATCTTACGGCTTTAGCATTAAAAACGCAAGTAGATGCAAATACGACTGCCACTGAGCCGCTGGGACGGTCGAGGTTTGGATGAAGGTTTCATGCTCAGCATTAGGATGTCGCCAACACGGTCTCGGCCTCACAGAGGTTGTGCGTTATATTTACCGCTTCATGCGGACACCAAAAATGGCCGTGCCTTCAGGCCCTCAATGATTCCTGGTCTGCAGTGTTTTTTTTTTTTTTTCCTTTCTTTTTGCCGCAGTCTGCACACTAGAAAAACGCGTACAGCGTCGACAGCAAGGGAAAATGATCGTTGCTTGAACTGAATAAGGCACATCGACCTCAAGCTTTCGCTTATATATCTATTTGTCGCTCACTGAATTGTACTTGCTGCTGGGTATACGTACCACACCCTCTTAACGTAACTTGGGAGGTCTACCATCCTATTCCCGTCTGTAGCCGTGTTTCGCCATGTTAGCCTTGTTAGTAAACGCTGAGACGTATATTTGCATCCTGACTGATGCATTTTTCTACCAAATGCTCTAGCCCGTAAAGGTGTATAGCACTCGTTTTTGTACGTGTGAACCTGACAAGCTTACTTCGCTTGCATTGCGTTATCTCTCCCTCCTACCTTTCGCGCAGAATTCATACATTTGCAATGCAGTCTCACCACCACCGCCTAATCGGACACCATCACCGCCAGGAACGCACTCAAGGACGCTGTGAGGTAACAACGGCGAGAATGTGAACGAGGAGCGTTGCAGCAAATAAATGTCCAATGTCATGAGAGAAAACAGCGCTTGAACACGTTCTGTTTTCAATCATGAATCTGCACCAACTTGTCCAGCTTTATTCGCTCATCAGTGCTTTGCGGGATGCCATGCAAGCTCGCATCAGACAAATAATCGTCGCGGTAGAGCGCTCACAGACCCAAGAGGTGGTAGTTCATGTACCTCTCTTTCAGGCTCCGTCACGCGTATAAACGATCGACATATGCGTGTTTCTTGGTCAGCAGCTATTGCACCGCCACTGTAGAGCGACGCGATCCTGCTCGTACTTTCGCTGCGACTTCGCGTCCGCTCTCCATGGCCAACAGAGTATATGGGAAGAGCGAAGTGGCTGCGTGACGCAAACTTGGGAAGAGAAAAAAAAGAAGAAAGCGTCCAAGCAAGGCAGTCCGCGAGAACACCTCGCTTACCCTCGGCGGCATGCCATTAGGGGCGAACAAAACCTCAGCTGCACTGCGCCGCGAGCAGCTGGATCACGAAAAGAGCAGCGGGCACAGAGCCTCCGGAGGCAACTTTGCCGAGGGAACCCACCGGCGGGACAACAAACACCGCGAAGCGGCGCACACCGCGACAAGAGCGTCCCTTGTGCGGGACGCGCTCGGCCGCGGGATGCCCGCCGGAGGGGGGCCGACCAAGCGCTAGGCTCGTCTCATTGCAAACGCAATTACCACGCGCGGACCCCCATTGTGCGGTCAGCCAAGCGCGACCAGCGCTCGGAGTCTTGCGCCGAGGATCGTGCGTCCCGGGGATTCTTTGCTAATGAATGGAGCGCGTGCGCTGCGCGCCAAGGGTGAGGCCACGACACCCACGAGTGGTCCTTGCTCACTCCGGCTTGACAGCCGAGTGACCCAGTTGAAAGCCAGCAGCCCACTATTAGGGCCCGGCCGAGCGCCTGAATGGCGACCACCCGCCCGCTGACACTCGCTGTCTTGTTGTCGCAGGTCGCGCCGCCCCGCCTCCGAGCCCCTGCGGCAGAGTGCAGAGGCCAATGCCATCACTTGGCAGCGGTGCAGAGAAAGTGGCGCAAACTGATCCGAATATTTCTTCAAAGTAGCGCAGCCGCTCATTGTCGAATGAGAGCTCTAGGCGGCTGCAGGCATTGTCTTCTTTAGGTGGGCCAGAGCTACGAGGAAGCATGTCGTCGGGGAGTGGGCACGACCAGGGATAAATCTTTTCCCAAATCCAGCTTCTAGTTTTTGCTTCTCTTTTTTCCACAGGTTGGGAACCAGAAAAAACTTGCCTAGAAAGCACACTCACAGTTTACTGTCAAACAAGCTACTGCGACAAGTGCGGCCTTCGTTCAAAGTTGTTTCTTGCGTGAAACTCGGGGCTCTGTATAGCAACTTCATTGCCCCCCCGATCCAGTTTGTGTGTTTATAGCGATGGTACAGCTTCAATTATTGCCATCGCTACCTTCACCGCGGTATTTGATAAAGTACTTTCTCCAGAGGAAACAATGGTTACAAGGCCGTTGTAGAATATCGTAACCTAAAACTGCAGCATTCACCCAGTGCACTCTGAGAACGGTTCCTAGGTTTATGAAAACAATAAAAAGCGCAAAGGACATGCTGACTAGGCAGTGTGCGCTCAAAAATATGTCATCCGTGGTCACGTGACAGCCGTGGACCTGCGAGCACGTTATAGGTAGAGACGAAGAGTGCAACTCAGGTATCGTTCTCAGACCTTCGCTTCAGTGAAAGTCTGATGTGCTCTGTAGCGAGGCGAGTGACCACCGATGGCGCACATCTGGATCACAGCGACAAGGGGGTGAGAACGCAAGTTTTCGATGCTCAACACAATTGGGAAGGGCGGAGAACCTCTCCGGTACAGATCTCGCTGTAGGAGGCGTTATTCCAGAGTTACTCCATGTGTGCTGAGGTGCACTGTATGGACACTTAAATATGAAATGCAACACTGACTGCGATAAGAAAGGTATACAATTGCCGCTGCCTTACGTCATTCAAATATGGTGCCAGAAGTGGCCGGAGAAAACTGATAAGGAAGCAACCGCACGAGTGACGGCGTCTTATTTGAGCACTTTGCTGCGCATCTTCTCAAGTTTTCCAGCTTTCGCGCAGTGCTGAAAGCGGTGGCTTTGGCGGTCACCGCGCTTTCGTCTTGACCGAAACGTCAGTCAGGCGCCTCGCGGAGGGTAGCCGCTGTTTGGGTTGGGGGCGCCGAGTTCAGCGCACCCGGCTGACGGGAGAGCCCCTGACGGACAAGGTCGGGGCGCTAAAAGTGGCTCCCGCGGCACTGCGCGAACGATGGCGGCTGCAGCCAAGGGCGCTGCATCTCACCAGCGTCGTCCTGCGGCTGCCGGACTGCGCGAGCGGGTTCCCCGTTGCCCCCTCCACCGAAAACGGGCCGACACGTTTTCTGGAACTGCTATCAAGCCGCGCAAGACAAACAAGAATGCCGCGAAGCAAGACGCCGTGGAAACAAGTTGCGCCGTCCAGCCGGCAGTATCCATTTAAAGCAGCTGCCCCGAGGGGGTTCGGCGCTCAGTAGGTCAGCGGCACAGCAGCGCCGAGGAGGAGGCTCACCCTCGCGCCGCGGTGAGGAGGAGCCGCTCGCCTGGCCGCCGGAGCTTCTCCGCGGCCTTCATTGACGCCGCCGGCACGGACCATGCGGCCACGATGATCCTCCAGAGGAATGTGTTCAGGCTCGAGCTGCTAGCTCGGGTGCCACCAGCACCGAAGGCCCCGTCCGACGAGGACTGCCTCCATCTGGCCAAGAAGGCAGCCAGGAGCATCGACGAAGGCCCCCTATTCCTGTTGCTCGTCGATGGCGCCAAAGTGAAGTCGAGGAGCGAGCAGACCTCCTCGGCGCAAGTCAGGAACCACGGCACGCTGCTCACCTGCCTTTTCGATCCCGAGGAGCCCCGCGTGGTGACCACCATCTTCCTCCTGGATGCGGACGACGACAGCGGTGACAGGAAAAAAGAAGTGGCCGTCTGGCGCGCCGCCACCGAAGAGGAAGCGCGGGCGCTGTGCAACTTCAAGGACCCATTGCCCGAAAACGAGTCGCTGAGCAGCTCGCCTAGTGACACACTGTCTTCCCTAAATTCTCTCTCGTCGACGGGCTCCTCAGACAGCCTCAAGACCAGCTCCGGCCGCCAAGTCCTTGTGGCTGCGAGTCGAAGTGCGTCTCGCGACAGGCGAGCCGACGCGAGGCAGCGTGAGGCGCCCAAGGTGCTACCGCCGCCGCCCGGCGAACAAGAGCGCTCCGGCCGCAAGTCCGACGGCTCGAGAAAGGAATCTTCGCGGAAACTACCACACCTGTGGACCGCTGCGGCCAATTCACTGAAACGTGCCCCTCAGATCTTGGTGCGTCCAGCTGGAAACCAGGCTCTTCAGCCGGGACCCTCGTCCTGGATGCGATGGTCGCCGCCACGCGTGCCGACGGTCATGTGCTTCCAGCCTTTCAATCGCCCTCTGGTCAGCCAGGACGGCAGGGGTTTCCGTCCTAACATCCCCAGCCAACTGCCACACCACGCCAAGGAAAGGGGCGGTTCACGGAATACGGCAGCTCTGCTGCACTCGCCTCAGCGCTCCATGCTCCGCTCTGGCTCGCTGAGTAGCCAGGAGTCAGGCGGTTCCGACAACGAAGGCCATCACCAAGCGACCGAATTCGACCATCACTCGAGGCACCGCTCCAAGAAGGTGGTAACGTTCAACTACATGACCAAAGTGCAGTTCATGTAGAGGCCTATGTGCGTGACTGTGCAGAATGTGTGCGAGTTTGTAAAGGCGTCTGACCCGGTAATGAACTACGGCCCATCCTTCGATGACCGTGGTGTACCTCTCCAGCGCAACTCCTTCAGCAGCGGAAGATTCGCGTCCCGCCACTGAGGCCGTAGCGGTTTGCGGCGACGCGGCCCCGACCGGCCAGCACTTCGTGCATTCCAAGCCCCGCCAGCTGCGTTGACCAGTCCGACGGATTCTCCAAATCTTCCACGGACAGTTTGGAAGATTGCGGAAGAAGCAGGATTTCTTCGGCCAAGTTACGCAGACTGTCGCGCGCCCTAAGACGCGAGCAGAGATATTCAAGATTCGTGGATACTGACGTCTAACGGTAAACGCTCCTCCCATGGTTTTTGCGCTTGGATAGCACGAAACGTAGCTTCGAAAATGGCGCAGTGGACCCCAGTGGCCTACGCAGGACGGCAGTGCAGTGCAAAATCCAGTAAGTCTCCCCCCTCTTTTACAATTGCGTCAGACGTGCTGTCGCGGTTACCACGCGCAAGAAAAATAGCAATCACATGTGCTTTTCTTCTTGCAAACTGGTGACGCAGTAATTACACTACTTATTACATGCGCTGCTGTTGTCTGTCTCTTCAGGAAATGAATGACAATAGTTGAGTCAGGCGCCCGACAGCATGCCTGTATACCCCTCTCAGTCCATTCCGCAGGAATTCGCCTGCGACACGTAGTCCATCATGACCCTGCGTACGCCACTTCAAAATGATTATGGCGATGTGACAGGGCACCGTTCATTCCTTTCAGTTTTTTTTTTTTTTTTTTATCTGCAAAGATACAGTTACGTTCACGCACTAGACTCTTTAACCTCCAAAAGGCGTATAGTGTCGTCCCATAGCCATCACATCCATATTAACTTGTTCTAGTAGCGCTGAGGTATGAACATTATATATATATATATATATATATATATATATATATATATATATATATATATATATATATATATATATATATATATATATATATATATATATATATATATATATATATATATATAAGATTCGATTTAGTTCACGACGTGCTCCTCGCCTGCTTCCAGTATATGAATTGCTGCAGCTCCTATGAGCAAATATTGCGACTCGGGCTGTGACAACTTGATACAGGTCCCTGAATCAGCCTGTTTTCCCTTTGTTCTGAAGCGTCTCACTGACCAATCAAGCCATCCAGGATCAGTCGTTCACCAATAAATTAGTTCATTATTTTCACGGCACCTTGTAACGGAGGCCATTGCGAAAGGCGAGAGGGAATAAATTGCTGCCAGTGTTCTATAGCCATGGGACAGCACTATTGATGCCCTTTGCGGCGAGAAAAGAGTTTAGCGCGTATTACACCCTGTTCTTCCCATCCTTCCCAGTCCATCATGCTTAGAAAATCCACAAGAGTAAGGCTCACCTCTTTACTCTGTACATACGTCAGTCCTGCCTCCTAAAGGTCTCTCGACCCTTTATGGTCGCGTTATGGGAGCCAACAGGCGTCCAAGACGGTGCTGACCTAACGCGAATGCAGTTGTCCCGACACAGCCGAACGGTGCCGCAGTGCAGGTGACGCGACATCGAAGTAAAAAGTGACTGTGGCCGCTCTAAGCATCGCTTCATTTCACGTTGTATAAAAACTGTAGCTAAAGGTATACAATAAAGTTTATCACATTGAAAAAAAAAAAAAAAATGGAAGTCTTTCTTTTTGCTCTCTGCGTTCCCAAGGATGAAGCGAGAGCAGCGGATCTTGAAACCAGGCTTGAAAACGCACTCAGGCTCGCTCGTGTCTGGCGTGTTTTCATGCTGACAGAGTTAACTCGGTACTTACCAGCAGGCGTCATATTTTAGGATGCGAAATTTCCAGCCGGAGAAACTAGGCGATTTTTTTTATTTTTTTTTGTGCAGCAGCTGTGGCGATCACTTGGCAACATGTCGCAGCGAATAGTTTGGTTGCGTTCCCGCACAGGGGACGAGTAGTTCGTTTGTCCTTTGTTGAATTTCCCAGTTATCGCTTCACAAACGCGTGAATGTCATTGTAGCTGACTTTCTGATTTATGTGCGCACGCTTTGTCAAACGATTATACCCCAGGAGGTTTACTTGCAAACCGTGTTGTGTGGCAGCTGAGGCATTTGTGGAAGTCCTAGCCGTTGGAGAAGGCAAGACCTTCTTCTTGCCTGGAGGAGATTTAAAGGAGTAGGGTTGCACGATGATTCGCGCAGTGCGGCTCAGAAGCTGATTGTTTGTGTTCCAAACTTTGTTCCAAACTTTTGACATAGGGTGTGTGCTTTGCTTATTTTTATCCCCACTCGAGTGAGAAGGCAGCTGTCTGTCCATCGTATAATTGCGCCACGAGCAAGCCAAATTAATCAAAATCTTCGGCATCAAAAACAGTGCACAAGTGGCTCATGAGGGGGGGGGGGGGGGGGGATCATGGCGCAGCGCATCTAGTGCCGGCGTCCTTTTCCTGAGAGAGTTTGCAGAAGCGTGGTGACGATGGTGTCAATCGATTATTACCCGACATGACTGACGTGCGTAGCAAAAAACAAGTTCTGATCGCACCCAGCTACCCCCTTCATATCATTAGCTAAACAGATTGCACAACCGAAGGACGGGGAGGTTATAAAAATCTAACTAACCATGATGTCGCTGATATATATATATATATATATATATATATATATATATATTTATTTATTTATTTCTCATGCTGCCCCATACATGGGAAGCCCTTTTGCGCAAGAAGGTTTCATCCGCGTACAATTTAGTGCGAGCGTTAATATCAAGGGGCGAAACGTGCTGCTGCATGCATGGCCCCAAAGAAAAGGAAAACGAACGCTTTGAATCTAACCGCATGCGGAAAGAACAAAACGACTGGCAAGCAACCAAGCGCATGCACGTCGCAATGAGCGCGGCAGTTCTAGTCTTGTTTACCACACGTATTTTTTGTTCTTGCAGCCTTCTTGACGGAGTAGCGGGCAGTCGGCCGGCACGGGCGAGTGAGGGTCGGCCTCCCTTCACCCGCCCGTCCGGCTCTGCCTGGGCTGGTTGTCTTTCCACGCCAGCTGATCCTGGCGCCTATCACAAAATCAGAAATCGTGATCCCGATCTTGACGTCATCGCTGCGGACACATAGTAGTCTCGTAATTGGTGATAAGGATTTTTTTTTTAATCGTGGTGTTCTTAAACTACTGAAACTGCGCTGGAAGGATGCAGTCACGATATGAAACGTTTGCCGCTGTTTGATATTTTGCGTGTGGTCTGTACGGCGTGCGGATCAGGCAGGTCAAAAGCGACACAGACGCGATGAAGGGAGAAAAGAAATGTAAAAAACGGGCGGCCGTCAGGTTTTTTTGCAACTCGAAGAAGGAGGGAGGACGACGCAACGCGAAGAAGGGAAGGAAAAAAGGGGTCGCGCGCGCATCATCGACGAGGCCGCGGTGTGCGCCCGGAGGAAGTGGCGCGGAGACGAGCAGCGATCAAAAGCGGGTGATTTGAAAGACAGACACTCACGTTCGTGAAGCGGAAATGTCAACGGCCCGGAGCGGTCACCCCGATGCCAGGGAGGGAGGACCTCAGGCCGGCATCCGCGACGTCGCCCGCGTCAGGTGCCCGCCGTATATCACGAGATGATCGCGCACCCAAGCCAGGGCTTGTGCCGTCTCATCGATGATGCGCCCACGGGAGATCGGTCGGCCAAAGCTGTTTCCAGAATAAAAGGGCGGCTCTCTGCTCTCTTCTTAGTAGGGCCTCCTTCGAAGCCAACTCGCCTCTAGTTAGGAAGTGGTCTGTGTATAGGACGCGTCGACATGCCTGGCAATCGTATCTCATGAAATGCGGCCAGTGGTAAAAATAAAATCTAGTTTCAGAGGTGTTAGACGACGCAAGTCCCCTGTCGACACATGCTTATTCGGTATAACCAATGACTGAGAAAGCAAACCAAGTACAATAATTTTTTCCCCATTCGTCATGATGGTGCCTTCATTAAAGGACGATCGTAATTTGGAAACTACCCATATCCCTGGCCGTTTCTGCATGGAATCAGCCATACGAGAAAATGAATGCTTCACCATCCTAGTCCTTCTTTCGGTGTCACTGAAACGGACGAATGAAGGGATCGTTTGATATTCTAGGGCGCGGTGAAAGTGGAGTATAAGGGGATCAACATGTGCGGGTATCAAGGAGGCGGCACCGAAGGCTACTGCCTAGTAAACAACGAAACTGCCTAATATGATAAATAACAACAACAAGGAAAACGTAGAGTATTAAGAGTACTAAGAAATTTGAATTTTACCGAAGCAGTATACCTTCCTTGTCTCCAATGCTTTTCAGAAACAGCCTATAGGCTAAGTCCAGTCTCGACGGGAGCGCGCGCTCCCCTTCGAGACTGGCCGTGCCAAGGCGAACATTGCTGCCTATTGCACAGCACCGCGTTCATGTTCTTTCGATGGTATGCGCAGTAATGCCGTATATGCAAGCGTCTTTGTATTCCGTTTACAAAATGCGTTGCATTACATAGCCTGTTGCAGGGTGCACGCAGTGCAGTAGAACTTTCTCAGAATTAGAACATGATTCATCACTCCTTCAAAGTTTTTCCTAACGGCTATCCATTGGTCGGTTTAATAGACTAAAACAAAAAAAAAAAAAAAAAAAAGCAAGCTTCGCTTCATGGCAAAAGCAAATGCAATCAGCTATGATTGGGTGCGGGGCGTTATGACCCACGGCGCATAATTAAAAACCTACGGGACCGTTACCGATCGTGAGCAACTTGGAGCTTTGGAAGTGCAGAATAGTATAGGCATTTCTGTCGCGAGGACGTCAAAGAGGCGCACCTATGCAAAGTGCGACGATTTGAATCGAAGAAATGAGGAGCAACACCTCGCGCCCACTTCGGCTGTATTGGGTCTTGTATTTGACACCTCAAAATCATTTTGGAACTGGTTTGCGCGAAAAGCTACAACTGGTCCCTCTGCGGGCATTTCTATTGAAAGGAAATAATAAAGGGAGGGCGAGGGGGGGGGGATCAGTGATGTTGGGCTGTCTTTTGTTAAATGAGGATAGCGAAATAGCGTCGTGTATATAGTGTATTCCCTATTCCGTCTATTCTTCACCGTCCATTCAAGCGCCCTCGGTTAGTAGGACTGGGTGAATTTCGAGGCGAGTCCGCGGAGAAGCCACAACGGGCCGCAAGCGTGTCTACCTCTCGCGGGATACTCTTGCGTCGTAGTAGTGACTGACCGGCGGCCGGCCTGGCACAAATCGCGCGCGGCGAGCATTCTCGGCTCTCACGGAGGGGTTGAAGGCGTCGACCTCAAAGCGCAGTCGTTCCGCGCACCTTGACTCTCGAGTGCGATGAGGCCTTGTGCTTAGCGCAAAGAGCGAAAACAATGGAAACGGGGAAACTAGAATAGCAGCCGCGGCCAGCAAGGCGAGAAGCGCGGGCGAAACGCACCGGCTGAGGAGAAGAGACGAGGGGCCACCAGCGGGAGGCGGCCATTGTTTCTGCAGGATTCCCAGATGGTGGCTGCGCGAGAGGGGGGGCTCCCTTGTTCTTCCTGGCTGTACCAAGATGTGGGCCGGCAGCGAAGGAGCGTCGTCCCTCCGCTGGCCCACTCTCGGCCCGAGAGCAGGTTTCGCCGGCCATCGCCCGTACGCCACCGCGTGCGCCGAATCCTGCCTCCACCCCCCCCTCCGAACAGACACCGTTCCGCCTGGGCGGCAGAGTCGCGGGGGCCCCTAGACGCCGAAAGTTACGCGTCGTGGCTGTCTGGACAGCACGTGTGGCTATCGAACGTTATCTAAGGCTTCGCCACACAAACACACAAGTGACGGGACCTGCGGTGGACCGTACCGCTTTTCTTCGTTTTCTTTCGGTCTAGCACCGTGCTTCGCACCGTTTTGCTGTTCGGCGCTCTCCCGGCGCAGACCAGCGCGTGTTGTGCGGCGGAGTTTAATGACCGGACCGCGAGCCGATACGTGTGTCGAAACACGAATGTTCTGTTTACGCGACGTCCACCGGCCTTCGCTACGTGCCCTGGCCGTGTGACTGCGCACTTGTGATCGTTTCTAGGAGAAGGCGCGCACCACGCCGACGCTCCGCTATCGTCTCGCATCATGCCGCTTTGCGGCTCTTCTCACGCATCATGGTCATTGTTAATTAGTATCGATACATTATGCGGGGTTTGCCGCCCTGGAGCTGCACGTGGGCTATGGAGGCCAACCGTAATTAAAGTCACCGAATTTATTTCGACCATCTGGTGCTTTAAACGGTAACATATGGTGGATCTCCTTAACAGAGCGTTTATGCCAATGTTGCTGCTTCCTTCAGAAGAGATTAAGCGTTAGCCCTTAGTGAAACGCTTTCGACGCGGCGCGAGCTACGTTCTGAAACGAAGGCCTTTCGCCGCGGAGAAGACCCCGTGGTGTATACAATGAAGGAATTTGTTTCTTCCCTAATATTAAATACTGCGGTGCGTCACAAAGACGGACTCTTTTCGCCTGTAGTTTCTCCAGTGAGAATACTTTCTAGAAAAGAAAAAAAAAAAAGCTTTTTAAATCGCTGAGAGATTTTTGTTTTGTGTGTGTGAAGCTTGCGAGTCCCGTTTTTATTTTATAGCTTTTTTTCCCCCTATTTTTCCACTCTACTTTCCTTATCGTGGTGGGTATACCGTAGCCTGAGCTTGGTCGTATGCCTGTTGGAAAGCGTCAATTTTGGCACTCGATACTTCCTACCGTTTTCAGCAAGTTTGCAAGAAAAGTGAAGATGTCGACACGCTTTTTAGCACTTTGGCGAGTCACCTCGCAGAACTTGATCGAAGAGAATGAGAGAACAACAAAGGCTATAGCACCACACATGTAAGGTGGCATCTTTCGAACATTTTGGAACACAAATCTTGTGGGGCATGGGGGAATCTATGTACCATTCGAAATTTGTATAATATACAATAAATCTGAATAAGGCATCAAAAAAAAAAAAAAAAAGAAACTTGTATCTCACTAATTTCTAAGCAGTTACATCCTGGTGGGTAAGTTTGTGCCACAGACCTGCCTAAATTCCGCGACAATTCCAAAGGTCTACAGGCGCCATCCCATCACAGCAGTTGCTGAAGCCAATTGACTGAGATGTCTCAAGATTT
Source organism: Amblyomma maculatum (assembly GCF_055883805.1). Classification (NCBI taxonomy): domain Eukaryota; kingdom Metazoa; phylum Arthropoda; class Arachnida; order Ixodida; family Ixodidae; genus Amblyomma; species Amblyomma maculatum. The sequence continues at coordinate 23,081,148 of NC_139344.1, forward strand.
CGGCTTGTGTAGCTCTTCATCGTCGTTGTGAGATCATTTGCACTTTGTCGATAATATTGTGGATCTGGATTAAATGCACTCCGCGCAATGGACAAGAGCTCATCCCTCGCTAGAGACATTGCCGCTTGTGGTTGAAAGGTCCGCGCAGGCTGAAAGAACTTGCAATACGCCTGTCATGCAGTCCCAGGACACAGCCGAGGCGAAACGCGGGGAATTGCACTCTAGGCATACGGAGGCTCCGATTGCTTACCTTGGCCCAATAGCTCACCAAATTGCTTTATCTAAGTCTATATTAGAGGGCGTCCGTACAAATTTTCGTCAATCTGGATCGGAATATAAGATTTGTCTGCGCTCATATGTAGGCAGCGATGAAATATCTTAAGCCGTATCCTCGCCCCTTTACGATAGCTGAAACGCCATCAGATTGCGCATTTTCTCCACCCGGACAGCAATGAGGAAGGAAAATGGCGTAAAAAAGTGCTCCTCTTCCTCCCTCATCTCCTCCCGTACGGCGTGCATTCCAAGTATTCGTAAACACCAATCGGTCGTTCACGTTCGAAATGTGCGTTTCATGCGGAGTCAGTTGTGCACGTGGCGTACGTACTCGTGGGCAAGGTATTAACCCAGATCCCTGTGGCCGATAGGAGCGCCGGGCCGACAAAGCGCCAAATGTCAAAGGCACTGAAAGCCCGCCAGCGAGGCTCTCCTCTCGCGCGGACCCTTCGCGGGCGAGTTTGTTTGCATCCGCCGGTGGCCAGGTTCGAGTACGCCCGGGTGTCTCCGGAGGGGGTGGCCGTGTGCGCGTTACGCGACCGGCCTCCGCAGCGCGTACACGGCCACGTTGCGCCACAGCGGCACGAAATGCGAGAGAATTGGGCAAACAGCGGCCCTAACCAATTACCGCGGCGGCCGCTGAAAAGACCCGCCGCCGGCTTTCGCCGTTCTTTCAGCACGGGCACCCGCGGACCAAATCTCAGCTGGCGATCGGTGTCCGCGATAGGGCGGCCCGTGCACGCGTCTCTATCACCACCGCGTAGGTGTCGTAGCGGGCCCGTGCAATGACGCCGAGGAGCCAGGGAATGCTGCAGCACTATAGCCGTCTCCCGCATCGCCCTAGGGCGGCCTCCGAGTGGGGCCCGCAGACGCGTGGTGCGACCGCGCTATCGCAGTCTGCCTGCCAGAAACACTTGTGTAACTTTCACAGTGAAAGAAGAAATAATACACCCGACGCCATGGTTCTAGCTTTTTATTGCGGATCAGCGTACTTGAACTTCATCTTTGGGTCAGTGTTGGCGGAGACAGAGACGTGGGGCATTTCTACCTCTCCAGACTTGCTGCGAACGGAGTGTAGAGATAACAGCTACGCCGAGCATCCGCATTTGATAAGTTTGCGGCCAGGCGACGCTGAATGGAGACGTGATCCTTGCGCGTGTTTGCTCTCGCCTCCCTCACCAACGCGCCATTTTCTATCACTGCTTGGATTGGTGCGGTGCGGAGGAAGCTTTGGCAATTGAGCCCCTTTTTCATAGGCCCCATGGCGCTACCGGCGCCGCTCACAGGCGCCTTTGCCGCTCACGGTCACGGACTCCCTGCGAGATCCCTGTTGAGGCCGAACACTAAAGAGGCCTCTGGGCTGTTCGATATCAGTGCACTAAAAAAAAAAAAAAAAGAAACCGGTAGTTCAAATCAATCCGCGGGTGTCTCTCATAGCCTGAGTCTCTTCGAGATCGTTAGAACCCCATGTGCAAGCCACACATACTCATATCGCAACTTCTCAGCAAAGGCAAATTTCCACTTTCAGGCCGCACTTCCAGCGGTGCCGGGCAGGAGAAGGCTCAGATTATTTTAATTCTGTTGAAAGGGCCTCTGTGGGCTAGTACACAAACAAAAAGAACCTCTCCTCTTCCAAATATATTCAATTTCATCGGAAATTGGAATGGAAACGCTAGCGCTGGTGTTTATTGACGCTTGGTGGTGTTTGGGAAAAAGTACTATACGCTTCAGTCTTTCCAGGTGTAAATGCGACTGAAAACAAGCGCTTTTCGGCATATGGCAACTGCAGGGCTCGAAGCCAATTGTAGTTTTGCTGCGGAAAAAGAACAGTGGTTAATTTTTAGTAGCAGTATATATAGTATGTGGTTATTTATTATATATCCAAAATGAAGGAAAACGTGTTTGCCAGCCCCGGTATCTGCTATCTGATATCTGAAGCATCTGAACTGGGGCGGCGGAAATAAAGGGATAGTGAGGAAGCGGTAGACGAAATCGAAGATATAGGGAGAAATGACAGGGTCGGTAAAAATAAAAAAATAAATATAAACATATACAATATACACACCTGTAAAAGTTTTTACAAAGTTTCAAAGTAGCTGCACACTGTGTAGTTAAAGAACCAGATGATCACCATCCTAAGGACTGTGTATAGACATTCCTATTTTGAAGATGAACTTGAACAAGGACATTTATTGTGGTGTCAGAGCCCTCCTGCAAGAAAATGCGGAAGGCTTGCCGCAAACTTTCACTGTTGCAATATTTGTATCGCGATTGCGTGAAAATCCCAGTCTTCAGGAACATGCGGCGTTTGTCTCCGTTATAAGATAAAATTCACGGGCATGCATCCCACCGGTAGGTGGAAGTTGGCAGGTGGCATGCCCGGCACTGATTGGTCGGCGGGTTGTGTGACGTCACGAGGTCACATGTCGTGGCCAAGTTGGCAGGAGCTGCCAATTCGGAAAGCTCGTTTTTAGATGGGAGGTTAAGATGAGGATGAAACACTCCTGTGCCCTAACTGGTCCCGACCGACACGCTAAGGTGACGAAAGAACTGCGCGAAAAAATGAGGGCGAAAGAATGCACGCAAACACGGCACGGCCGCTGCGTATTCTTGTGTATTCCTTCGTCCTCGTTTTTTTCACGCTGCTCTTTCGTCACCTAGCCATGAACCAACCAGCCCAGGCAAAAGTCTTGATTAGACACCCTACCCTTATAGGCCTCGCCGGCATCTCCGTACAGTTTCGTTAAAACGCGGCTTTGCATCTATGTCGGGCGGTTTTTCACATAATGGGGCAGAGTATAATTCATCATCATCAGCCTGACTATGCCCACTGCAGGGCGAAGGCCTCTCCCATATTTCTCCAATTAACCCGGTTCTGTGCTAGCCGCATTTCACCACTGCGAACTTCTTAACCTCATCCGCCCACCTAACTTTCTGCCGTCCCCTGCTAGGCTTTCCTTCCCTTGGAATCCAGTTTGTTACCCTAAGCGACCATCGGTTATCCTCTCTTCGCACTACATGTCCTGCCCATTTCTTCTTCTTAATTTCCGCTAGAATGTCGGTAACTCGAGTTATTTCTCTGTCCCACTCTGCACGCTTCCTATCTCTTAATGTTACCCCTACCATTTTTCGTTCCATAGCCCTCTGGGTTGTCCTGAACTTAAGTAGTACCCTCTTGGTTAGCCTCCACGTTTCAGCGCCATAGGTGAGTACAGGTAAGATGCAACTGTTATATACTTTCCTCTTGAGGGATACCGGTAAGCTGCTAGCCATAATCTGCGAGTGCTTGCCAAATGCGCTCCATCCCAATCTTATTCTTCTTATTTCCTTTTCATGGTCCGGATATGCGGTTACTACCAGTCCTAAGCAGACATATTCGCCTACTACTTCCAGTGCTTCGCTACCTAACGTAAACTGCTGTTCCTTCCCGAGGCTATTGAACATTACCTTGATAATTAGTATATGCGAGATATCAGAGCCACTAATTAAGGAATTAGTGATTAAGCAAGTAGCAAAATGAATGCACTCGAATGAGTGTCCGCAATGGAGGGAGACTGCAGACAGGAGTCATACCCTTAAAGGCGGAGTTTAAGTGGGCCCTAATTTTTTTCCTGCCACACACACACACACACACACACACACACACACACACACACACACACACACACACACACACACACACACACACACACACACACACACACACACACACACACACACACACACACACACACACACACACACACACACACACACACACACACACACACACACACACACACACACACACACACACACACACACACACACACACACACACACACACACACACACACACACACACACACACACACACACACACACACACACACACACACACACACACACACACACACACACACACACACACACACACACACACACACACACACACACACACACACACACACACACACACACACACACACACACACACACACACACACACACACACACACACACACACACACACACACACACACACACACACACACACACACACACACACACACACACACACACACACACACACACACACACACACACACACACACACACACACACACACACACACACACACACACACACACACACACACACACACACACACACACACACACACACACACACACACACACACACACACACACACACACACACACACACACACACACACACACACACACACACACACACACCTGATACAATGATACGAATAACATAGCGCAAGAAAGTGTACGCATTAAAAAAAACAGCCCCGAGTTCGCAATGTATAGAACTGTGTACAAAACACCTAAATAGTTAAAACAACAGTTGCATAAGATGGCACCCAGTTGCTTGCAAAAAGAAGACAGGCTGCCTTCTTTTACTTGTATAGTGCCGATAACAGCGGGCGGGCATCCTCTGTCTTGAACCACTGTGTCTTTCCTCCGTCTCCGAGTTGGTGGCGTCAGTGTAGATTTGCTTTTAAGAAGCGCACAACGTCTTGGCGTGTTTTGCAATTAAGGCGCAGGATTTTATGTGTCAACTTTCTCGGTTGTTATACAGAACCTCTAAACTCTGCTTTAAATTTCCGGTTGAAAAATGAAGCGTAGTCTACAGCCCTGCTTTAACGATAACGCAGCTTGTAGCGGCCGTAGGGGAACCATACAGTGAAACTTCCGGTGGTCGTCCGGCATGAAAACGTCCCTTATAGTCCGAAGTCAGCTATCAGAGGACATTTGCGAGTGTCAACTGCCAAAAAGTTCACCGAACATGTCGCCCCGCGTGACGAGACGCATGGCACGGCGGACAGTCGGGGCCGCCATCCAGATGGGCTCGCCAACCGAGCGCCGTCGCAACGCACGCGCGTATCCCGCGACCGGCCGCTGCCAGACGGGCTCGCATCTTCACGTCCTTGAGACCAGCGCTGCCAGGGACTGCGCCGCAGCGGCTGGAAAAGATTAAGCGCGAATTAAATAAGCCGGACAGACCACTTCGGCCGAACGGGATGCACGAACCGGACGGCGGAGGAGCCTAGTATCGGCCAAGCATGGCAAAAAAAGAAGCATATCGTGCACTCGAGGGGGAAAAAAAATCGAACGGGGCACAGACGTCGTCTAAATAACAGAAAGAAGCGGCGGCCAGTGGAAGGACAGCGAGAAAGTTGCCTGCAAACCAGCAGGAGGATGTGACGTGCGCAGCTGATGAGACGCTGGCTGGCAAGTGCGCTACGCTCGACGGAGCATGGCGGGCGCGCGCAGATGGCCGGCCGGAGCGCGTGCCGACCGCCACCTCCGATGGCAGCAGCGCCGTCCCGAAGTCCGGTGGACTATCAGCCGTCTTCATCCACATCCTACAAATATAGTTTCGTTGCTCGTGGCATGGTTGACTACGTCGCACCGGACTGCGACAGAAGGCGCGAGCCACCGATCTGAAACGCGTGCTCGGACATGCAGCAAGCAATAAATGATGGAGTTCTTTTATTTGTTCGCTGCTCTGGAGGTCGTTTATATATGCACGTCGCGTCCATTCCATCTAGCCATTCGGTTATCAATGCACTTAGCATCCGATAACGGACCTAGTTGGTTGCGGCATCACGTGAGCGAGGTGTGTTAGTGGAACGTATGCGTCACGCACGCATCCGGTGCGAAGAGTAAAAGTAATGCTCGCTACTTTCGCATGCGGGCCAGAATATGCCTTGAATTTTCTGTCCCTTCGCCAGCAAAAGCGACCCATTCGTTAATGCGTAAAGATAAGAAGCCCGTAAATATCGTTGCTCTCCTGGCGTAATGCCTATCTGCGTAATTCTCATCCTTGTTTAGGTGTAACGCGGCATGTTAAATATTGTTGTTGAATAAGGTAAAAAAAAAAAAACGTTTGCGGAACGCGGAAAACTTTTGTGGACCTTGAGTACTTACATGACGGCGTTTTAAAAGGGGATGACGACTAAAATTCCGCCCCTGGAATCGTGATTGCAGTGTCAATTCTAAGCCTTGGTAAGCAGCTTTCGTATGCGACATCTATTTAGTTGGCACAGTTCGAAGGACCTCCCAGAAGGGAAACCAAATATCTGCCTCTATTTGTGCGCCCCAGTCATGCAAGTGTGTGTGTGTTTAGTAGAAACGAGTTTATTTCTACCAATTCTGGATAGGCCGGTGAATCGCAGTTCATACTTGTTTGGCGACGTATACTGTGCATTCGTACAACAAATCGGACATTTTCACATGCTGTAAACAACGACTCAGCTAAGCGGAAATCCAGCAAACTGTGTCAACTGCAGACTCGAGCTGTTTTCGCTGACTAGCTTTCCAACAACGTCCCCGTGCAGAACAATCTCGGCACCCCAACAGAAAGGCACCGAGCAATAAACGCGGAAGGCGAAACTGCGCGAGCGAGGCTGTCGAATGGAGGGGAGCGGGGCGGGTGAAACCGCGGGCCTCTCGGTCTGACGGCTGAGCTGGTTCAATGCGAAAAGTAACGGCACTCGACCGCGTGACGAAGCGCCCGCGGGTCGGCCGCGTAAGGATCACTTCCCGGAAACGCCGGACGCAAACAAGCGGTGTGCGGTAGCAAGAACCGAAAGAAACGGCAGGCGCTGCCCGCGTCCAATTTTTCACTGCGCGGGCCCGTTCAACCATGACGAGGCGATGCAAAGAAAGCGCGGCCGAGGTTCCGCAGAGGGGCAACGAGGCATGCCCGTCATACTCGCTTTTTCGTATACATACTGACCGCCGGCGCTTTTTGCGCGTATAGGAACGCGGGCGCTCTGTCTTGCCGGGGGCACACAAGGGGCGCCCCTGTCTGCATGCGCGAGTGTCTCGCGGCGGCGAGCTATATATACGAGCGTATTATCGCACGCTGCACGGCGCTGTTGCATGCATGCCGAAAGCACAAGATGCCCGTCTTGTCGGGCCAGTCGGAAACCGGCGCATTGTTCCGCCCGGAGGAGCCCGGCTGACAAAAGGCGCGCTGTCGAACAATAGCGGCCTCGTCTGGAGCAGCTCATTCAGTGCCGGTACACAGCGCCGTGAAACGGCCGCGCGACTGCATTTAGCAACGCCCTTTACAAATCGCGCCGCTTCTGATTTGCACCACAGGTGGACCTTTCAGAGCTCGAGCACGCTCCTGCGCTGGGTGCCTTCTTCGCGGCCGAACGGGCGATGAATGCGGCCGCGATCCGAGCGGGCATTTGCCTACTACGCGCTTCCCGAAAGGGCCGGCTTGCTCGGTCCGTTCGTCGATGCTTGGTGGCTGGAGGGGTTGTAGATAGAGAAGCTCCGGCTGGGACTGAGAGCGAAGGGATGCCTCTCTCTCTCTCTCTCTCTCTCTCTCTCTATATATATATATATATATATATATATATATATGAAGGAAAGAGGCGAACAGTCGGTGAGGCCAAGGAAAGCATTGGGGATTGTACTTTGCTTCTTTTTTTAATTTTTACTTAGGTAATCACATATATTAGTAATTTAATCTGTTTAGGAGAAAGATAAATAAACACAAAGTAGAAGAATAAACAACGTGCCGATGGTGGCAACCGAACCCACGACCTCCGAATATCGCGTCCGGTGCTCTTCCAACTGAGCTACATCGGCCGCTCTCCCACCTGCTACTTTGTTGGGTATTAATGTTGTCTGTATACGAACCTTGAGTGTTCACCAGCGCCATATATATATATATATATATATATATATATATATATATATATATATATATATATATTTATATATATATGTATGGTATATATTGAGAAAACTTGCTTGGGCTCGGTTAGAAATATACGCAAAAAATATGAAGACGTTGGTGGCGTGGAACAATTTAATGACGTTTCGACCGCGGGACCGGCCTTACTCAGAAAAAAACGAAGGCCGGTCCCGCGGCCGAAACGTCATTATATTGTTCCAAGCCACAACCGTCTTCATATTGTTTGCGTATATATATATATATATATATATATATATATATATATATATATATATATATATATATATATATATATATATATATATATATATATATTGACGTTGGAAAAACATTGCAGAGATATTTACTGAAGTTTAGAAGATTGTGGGCATGTTTTTATCATGTGTGTACGCGTATGCGTGTGTATACGACAATAGAAACAAATATAGCGAGCGACACGAATATTATTATAGTCACCGCTACGCCGAAGTTCGCCTCCTCTGACACATAAACAGGGGAGATAACGGTATTTAAGAGTTTAGTTCGGGTTACTTTCATGCTTCTTATGAGAGATTTTAAAATGACGTTCTGAAGTGCTGGTGATTCAAAGCGAAGTCAAGGGCAAGGCGAGTGTAGTATTAATAGAAAATCTCGACAAAACAAAAAGGGTACGTCTACGTGTTGCCTGCGTCATAGAACTCGAAATAAATGGGCGGGGAAGCCCCTTGTTTACGCGCCTCGACGGTTGGCGCGCATTGTGTGCGAACACGTTAACCTGGGTCCGCATTCCGAGTTTGCTGCGTTATCGAAAGTGTCGAAATGTCTCCCCGCCCTCGAGTCGGCTGATTAATGGAAACACCAGAACCGGAAGTCATTGCCACTTCTGGTTCCGGTGTTTTGCACTAGTCAGGTGACCCAAGGACCCAAGCTCGGGGAGATAGCGCCACTTTCGGTAACGACGCAAACTCGGAATACTCACCCTGGCGCGATGATTAGCTGTAACATTTCTTGCTCATTTATTCGATCTGACTAACCGTAAATCGCAAATCTTCCAAAGGCGCCGACAACTCGCGCGGCCAGGCACACAGATTGGTATATGAGGGGCTGGCAAGACACGTTCGGAGCAGGGCACTAGGAACGAGGATAATTCTCGGCTCCATGCGGCGTGTTGACGCCGTGTGGACGCATTGTACACGCGCTCAGCGCTGTTCTTCCCGGTGCTCGCTTTGGACGCGGACAACGGTAACGCGCTGATCCACCCCCACGAACGGCCGAGGCGGCACTGACGAGGAAAGATCGCAGCAGCAGGAAAGGACAGGAGACCGGCCGACGTCTTCACTCCCACACCTCCGCGTTCGGGCGCCCGCTGAAAGAGCAGCATTGTGCGGCGTAAGAATGGCCGAGTGAGATCGCTCTCTGGGGCGTCTTTATAAATGGGTCCCTCGCGTGGGCTATCCGCGGAGCGCTGCTCGACCGGCCGACTGCTCGACTCTCGTTGACAGCTACACCTCGGCGATGCTGAGCCAGGCCTCAGCTCATCTTTTGTGTTGTCAACGGCACTTTTAAAGTCTTCCTGCTGCGCCCGCTTCGCCTCCATGTAGGGTTATTAATGGGAATGGGATTGCGGGGCCACTTCCGGCACGACGTGTCCTTTCACCCTGAGGGACCTGCCTGTACGGCGTCGTCATTATATAGGCGTGGACCTATTGTTTGCGAGCGATCTAATAATAACGTGAATCGAAGAAGCTCGGCGCTACTTTAAATGAATCGTTTGGTGGGAGAGTGCGGCACCGGTATATATATATATATATATCGGGGCGCACAGCTCCTTTCAATGGATCTTTCCTCTTTGAATGACTCTCTTTCAAGCAGCGAAACCACTTGAGGACTGGAGACAGTGGGCTGGACGAGACAGTCGGCGTTGCATCCGAGTACAGCCTGCTTCCTAGTCACACAGGGCGCGCCACCGCTGCATCCGCTATTTTTTGCGCTTTCAAGAGACGAGGACAATCTTGCGCTGAAAGACTGACCGCACCTCGGCATTGCTCACTGCGCAGAGGGGCTGAAATGCGTCGAATCCGTCGATTACACACCCTGCGTCTGGCTCACTGATTGTGTTTAAGTCAGGTACAAATGCTTAATTAAAGAGCATGGTTAGATCGTAGAGGTGCATCAGCCCCTCTGCGGAGCCGACGAGCGTTTACATACAAACGAAAGTGCCTGACGCGTTCAGCGCAAGAGACCGGATCTTCTTTCCGGCTCAAACTGATTCCGCTGTTTGGTTGTGCGGAAGTGTCACACTTGCCTCTGCCCAACTGGTAGACGGGAGGACGGAGAGCGAAGGGGGCGCCGATGCATCTGAGGGCGGCAGAGCGTCTGCGGCGGCGTCTCGTCAGGCGAACAATTCGTCATCTAGCGCATCGGTTCGCTAATGGACTACGGCCCCGGCGGAGGCGTCGGGAGCCCGGCGACCTCAATTCCCGGCCCACCAACGACAAAGGCCGCTGCACCGCCGCCGCCGTCGCCCCCAGCTCGGCCCCTAAGGCGGTGAACACGGTGCCGTGCTCATGTTACGCGCTACTACACCACATGCGCGCGTCGCTGGTCAGGCACAATAGGAGCGACGATGTGTATGCCCATCGAGCAATGGTCCTGCAGCACACCGAAGCGCATTGGCCCCCTGGGTTCACCTCAGGGTCGCAGACACAATCGATAACGTGCGCGCCCATAAGCCTTCGCCCGTGCTCGCACGCTCTCGCTTAGCTTGAAAGCCCGCCCGCGAACTGCAGCGCATACGAGCGGATGGTTTCACACCGCGCGTTTAGCTGCCTGGAAGCCGAAATACACGAAGGCATCACGAGATTCATCTGGGGTTCACTTCCCTTTTGTTCTTGTGCAATTTGACACCCCGGTGCACAAGGTAAACCCAAAACATGAGTAATAAAGGTAGCAAAGAAATCATTGTTGTCGAGACCGACACAATGTGCTGCCAATCGCATGAAAAGTAAATTGAGCACAGCACCGCCATGCGAACGCGCAGGCGTCCAGTGTCTGGTTTGGTTTATAGGGTTTAATGTCCAAATGCGATTCAAGCACTCAGGTTAAGAGGGACGCTGTAGTGGAGGGCTCTGGAAATTTCGACCACCCGGGGTTCTTTAACGTGCACTGACATCGCACAGCAAACAGGCGCCTTGTTTTTCGCCTCCATCGAAAAGCGGCTGTAGCAGCCTGGATTCTATCCCGCATCCTTGGGTTCAGCAGTCGTGCGCTGTAGCCAACCACTGAGCCACCGTGGCGGGGCACAGCCTTCCAGTGTGTTGGGACGTTGGCGCGCAAACGGGACACTGAAATGCTCCCATATATAGGCGCGATCCGCTCAGTTTTACTGGCGCTCTCTTATATGACCCACACATCGTGCGATTTGTCCCTAGCGCTCATTTGTGCTGCCATGATAAATAAAAAAAAAAACAAACAAAAAAAAAAAACAAGTATATTCTGGGTAACATGTCGGACAGTCACGGTCATGATTTAAATAGAAATCTAGTGTGCCAAGGCGGAAAAAAAAAAAAAAAACACTCTTCGATAGGTATAAAGGAGACAATAATTCGCACTTACCCCAACGGCGCTTACGTGTGCACTTGGATGTACAGTTTTGATCAAAAGTCCTGAAGCCAAACGATTTTCGTCTCAGCCGCGAAATGAAGCCGTCCCGTCATTATTAAAAGCCAAGTAGCATTTAAAGTGCTGGGAAATAATTTCTTATCGCAGCAAGAAGTGGTCTCGCAACATTTCACGGCCCTTTAGTTGTAATGACACCGCAACGCTTCATTCTGCGGCTGAGCTGAAAATCCTTTCGCTTCAGGACATTTCACCAAGACTGTACTCAGCCAACGGCGTTTCGTGTTGGAAGCCACCTTGCACTGTTTCTATACTAAGAAATATATTTTTGAGGCGCTTAATAATTGTGCCTGGGCTCCAGTCATCTTGCAGTTAGAGGTATTTGATGCGTGCCAAGGTGGTCGGCTGAAATGTGCTCATTGTCAGCGCGCGCTATCGCGGCCATTGTTTGCCAGTTGTTCAAGTCGTAATATCGATGTTAGTCCAAGCATTTTTGTACCTCTTGACCGATGGACCCAGAGAAAGGTCCATCGCCGCACGACTGCATTAAACCAGACAGACAACGGTGAGACAACGAGCATACTATAATCTCGTCAGTTAGGCTTGCTGGCTTGTTCACGGGCTTAATCGATCTGACGTGATTACTCTTGCGAAGGAGAATATTTCAGATATTTGTCCGCTGGCATTACGCGTAAACAAATTTCACCGACATATATCGGTCAACCGTGCCTACTATGCAGTTGAATGAAAATGCTTTGAGTAAGTTGGCTCATAATTGAGGGAACTTTACTCCCGGTAAGCATTCTCTGTCTCTACAGGCAAAGATGGGCAGAAAGCGCAAGAGGCTCTGTCCCTTTATCCCGAGCTGTAGGGAGAAAGGCATTCTCTTACCTGTGTAGCCTCTGCTACAATTTGCTACAGAGAGTAGACACAAAATACACAATGACAAAGACGACCGGTCAGGTCATTGTCGTCTTTGAGATGCAAACTTGATCTTCAACTGTAGAAAATCATACCTTCTCACCGCAGCGAAACGTCAGACGACTATATGTGACATTTGTAGCGCACAATTCAGCTGCTATAGTAGTCACCTTCAAAAATATTTCAGCAGACAGTGCCTATATCGTGTGCATACTGCGTATGGAGTGCGTGCAGAAATGTTTGTAAGGTCTGAGCTGCTGACTGCTGGTGCTAAAACGATGCTCTCGACGTTATGCACTGTAAGAGAAATATGATCTGACAGTTTAAATTCCCGATTTCGCTTTATCTTGGCGTAATTAAAAAGTAGCCCAGAGTGCCTGACTGAGATTTAATAACTACAGTGGAAAGTAGGGTTTATAGCACGAAATAATTTACGGTCCATGAATAATTTCTTCCGCAGACGGGAGAACTGACGAGGAAGAGTGAAATGTGAAGATTAAAAAATATGAAGCAGACTTCATACCGTGGTCTCACCCCGACAGGATGTGGAGGTGCTCGAAGAAACGCGATATTCGGACTCGGTCTCGAATTGGTAATAGTCTAGGACGCAGAACGAAAAAAAAAAAAAAACAACAACTAATAATAAAGAAGCGAATCAACGAGTTAGCGGTGAAATGGAATGTGTAGGAATTCAAGACCTCGCTGCGGAACAGGTATTTGGCTTTAACATGCCACGTAGACCTTAGTGTTTCAGCTATGAACGACAACCTCAAGTTTGTCTTTACAAAGTACGCAACTAAAATAGGCCACATGTTAGTTAGACCAGGTACTGGTAAGCTCTCGCAAGAAACGAATGGTCTAATTAAGCAACATCAAGGCATGAAAGCTTCTATCCTACTAGACAGACCTGCACCAGAAGAACTATCAAAGTTAATCTATAAGCGTAATGTAATTGACATAAGGAATTACAATATGAAACGAATCAAGCATGATCTAATGGCGGAGGTAGGCTGAACGCGGTGAGGAAAAAAAAAAAAACTAGGGACAGGTAAAAAAAAATCACAATTATGCAATGAGGACAATGCAATTACCAATATGCATAAGATGGCTAATATTGCCGAATAGTTCTAGAAAGATATGTAAAGTATACGCAGTGCAATCAGGGCGATAATGAAGAGAAATGGACCGCTTTAAAATTTGCTAAGTTGGTTTTCAAACGCGGCCTGGTGCTCTGTTCATGGCATCACTGATATCACAAATAAAACAACGATAATGTACTAACATTTCATGTTACCTATTCATATTATGTGTAGCGCTGTGAAGGAGACTATGGAAACATATTTCTGTACATAATGGGCATGAACTATACGGATATATTCGGCATTTCCGAAATTTTGCTCTACGCCTTCAGTAGGACATGTAACACTTAAATAAAGCCGACTTAACATGATTGAAACGGGTCCGTTGGGCACTCTGCCGCTAAAAAAAAAAAGAGAAAAAAGAAAAAAAAAAGGAAGAATCAAAAAATAACCTGTCTAGCCATGCAAGGAGGAAAGAATCTCGTTAGGATCAGGTTACAGGTTGGAGGGAGATTGCGACAGAAAAACTGGCCACCATGTATATGCAATGTTTTGCCATTTTCTGCGCACCGAATCTTGAAATAACGCTAAAATTATCCTAATCCATAAAAATGATCCTGTCAAGGGCATCAAAAGTCACAAGCAGATCAACTTACTGCCCTTTGCCTATAAGGTATAAGGTAATCGATGATGGGCTCAGCACAACCTTAGATTTCAATCAACTAAAGTTCCAGGCAGGCTTTCGCAACGACTATATACCCAACTATAGACCTTGTTCACACTATCGATATGGTTACAGAGAAGTTAGCGGAATATAACCAAGCTCCGCATTTACCCTTGCTGGATTACTCGATAACAGTCGAAATCATAGCAGTGATGCAGGCATTGCGAAACCAGGGCATAGGAAATCCATTTTTTTTTTTTGCCTTTACTGTGAAAACACTAATCCGGGGGCTCAGAGCCTAGAAAATCGTCTGCAATCGTGTAACGTTTGCGTGACCGCAAACTGGTTGCGCCGCGCGGTAACGGCGCCCTCTCGCCTGTGCAAGTTGCGCGGTTGCCGAGACAGCATACCTCGTCCAACCGATATCTCGGATGCAACGCGCAAACACCGTGGCGGGTGCCTTCGCTCGTTACAACTAAGTTTAAGTAGGGTTAAACCTCCAGCGCAATATTTTATGCCGATAATTTGACTACAATTTCATTTTTTTTTTCATGTTCTTATGATATTTTCAAACATACTTCTTAAAATGGGCCTTGCATTGTACTTCTGAGCTAACAGTGGGACAAGATTCGCCACACAGTGGGACAGTTAAATGAAATGCAAGTTTATGTAGCAACGGAAACAGACATAACACAATCACAAGTCGAGCTGTTGTCATTACATGAGTATCAAAGCTACTTTCTCACTCTAGTATAGTGAAGGCGTCGGTGTGTACGTGCAGAATGAATTTCGTCTTCTGCTGATATCCGGATAGTTCACTTAATTGTGCCGAATACCTTACTGTTAGCATTTCCTCGTTTCATCGAACTATTAATTCTGGCCGTTTATCGACCACCTAGACTGAATATTCAGATATTCGTCGAGGAATTATTTGCAGTTTCTTATCCGACAGAGCCTGTATGTATAGCCTGTGACGTGAACATCGATTTGCTCACGAATAATGGGAAATCAACTTGCCTAGGCTTCTACCTTGTCTGCAGAAACATATCTTGGTATGTGAATACCTGAATGCTCTGGCAACAGCCGGAACTGAATTACTGACAACTATTCCTGCTGTGTCTTCATCAAGTAGCGCACATGACAAGATAGCACGACATATGCCGGGGTTTATTCAGACACTGTCTGGCATACGAAAAAGAGCAACCAAGATAAAGTGCAGCTGTTTTTATAGCCCCTATCACCTGACCCGTGACGTCATAAAAGCATGCTGTGAGAGCAATGATACAGCAATTCCTGTCCGTGTTGACCTTCTTGGAGATAAGCTGGCGTCTGCCTCTCAATATCATATTGATGCACGATCTGAAAATAATTATGTCTTCTCTTTTGTGATTGAGCTAACGTGAATGGTCATTTTTGTCGGCTATGCTGCACTGGCACGATCGGTGGCAAAATTGCACAGTGAACGTACCCCGACACCATTCCAAAAGATTGACAGAAGATATTTTGGCGTAACCGTTAAAAATTACCCCGGGTTTGACAAACACGATTTGGCAAGATCTAGCATGATTTTGCGTGAAAGTTGAACACTGAAAAATCGGCACAGCGTTTTACAAAATGTTGAAAACCTTAGATTAGTTTGATTTTCGGGATGAGGAAAGGCGCACGCAGTATATCTATCTTACTTCTCGGTGGACACACCTACACTTAATAACAAAGGCATACAATTGGAGGTACCTATGTCGTCGGTTCGAATCCCCTATCGCAGACTAACCTCTAACTTCACTAGCAGATGGACGGTAAATGGGAAGCGAAATGGCATGAAAATAACGTGAATTATGCCCACACACACAATAAAAAAAAATGATTGAGTCGCAATTTTGGACACAAGAGAACATTATATTTCTGTTATCACTTCCTGTTTACCTTTCCTGCTCACGCCACTTATAAGGCAAGTAAGGACTATCCCAAGAAGTACAGTGTGAAGCCAATGAGGGTCCCACATGGGCATGTGGGCAGGAACAACCCTTGTGTTACCTACGTCGACCACCTGTTGATAATAAATGGCGAAGCCCAAATTGGGCTTGAACCTGTTGGTATTACGTGGATTCCACGTGGGCATTACTATGGCTAGGCCTTACAATATTCCTACATTTAGTCTGCATCGGTCCTTTGTCGAGTGTTTGAGGGCAGATGCAGCGTAAATGTGGTCTCTATGCTGAAAAGCCGCCAGCTAGCGCAAGTGGGGCCGCACATACGAAATCGGGTGATGTCCCACATCGGCCATAGAGGGACTAATAAACTGGCACAACCACATGCCTCCCCCTAGGTGTCCCTCGTACAATCGTACAATACTTGAGGGCAGGTGCAACATGAATGAGGACTCTGAGCGAAAAAAAAAAACAAAAAAAGTAGGGGGGTTCAACATTGCTCCACCGAATGTCGAGCGATGAGTCTATTTCAAAGATTTCTTGTCAGTGTAACAATTACCAAATTACCATCAGTCTCGTGATTTTGTAATGAACTGCTGGGGTTTCTATGTTTATTAGTAAAATTGTCATTTGGCCTAGAAGAAAGGAAAGGCACAGTCCCTGTTACACTTCTGTGTGGACGCCTGAACCATGAATTAAAGAAAATGAGGAAGGAGGGATGAAAATAAAAGAGAAATAGCTTTCATAGTAGAGGGCTCCGGAAAATCGCGACGTTCCGCTTAATTTAGCGACCGCTGTCCGCACAATGTGACTGGCCCACCAAATCTGGCGCCTGCTCGCGCCCTTCCTATTTGAGTTGGCACCACCCCAAGAAAGGCATTCGTATGAAGTCTCCCTAGTTCGACAGTGCTGGTTAAAGATCCCCAAGTGGTCGATATTATTCCGGAACCCTCCACTATGACAGCTCCTTCTTCTTTTACTTCCTCTCCCCTACCTATTGGCGCGGTTCAGGTGTCCATCCATAAGTGTGACATATACTGCACTTGGCCTTTGCCCCACTCTAATAACGGCGTTCGTATGGCGGCTTCCTAGACTACCCTCTCCCCCTCCCCCTTTTCACAACAGCTAGTGCACAGTTTGGTTACAACTGAGGTCACGTGGTACGAACTGTTGCTCTGCAATGGATTCGCGCCGTTGTCATGGCAACCGCCATTTATTTACAATTCACGGAATAACGCGACCTTGGCACAAGTGAGCAGTACACCTAACCGCTAAAATACTTTGTCAAGCCTATCTGGGGCTGCCCATGGAAACCCGCTGTATGTCTCATGCGAACACGGCGGGGAACGAGCGCGCCTACATGCTCCCCACATTGTTCCGTTGTAGAGCACTTGAAGGCCGATGCAACATAAATGTGCACTCTCCGCGGATAAAATGACTTTAATCCTGAATGGGGCTGCCTGCAAAGGCGCTATAAGGTCCCATATCGGCCGCGGCCGGGCTGGAAAGCAGACGCTCCAACATGTTGGCCCGGTCGGTCTCTTCTCGTATACCTGAGGGTGGATGCAACATAATTGCGGAATACGAATTACGCGGCAAACCAGAATCAAGCTGCTAGTGCAATGCTGAAGACAATCAATCTTTATACATCGGTCGCAGTAGGGCTGACCTCATTGTCTTACCACCATCTCATTATGTATGCATTCTTTAATTTCCTGAATTTGTATTATATGCGACCGTGAATGTTTTGGATTGTATTATATACATTTGGGCACATTTACTCTATCACTTGAAATTTATGTGTTTTGGCCTCTCGCACTCACGTAAATTGTTCATAATTAATTATCAGATAAGGCACCAGAAATAGAGTGTTACCGTAATTGTCCAGATGCACCGGGCACTCTCCACACATTTACTGTGGATCAAAAAAAAAAAAAAAAAAAAAAAAAAAAAAAAAAAAAAAAAAACGAAAAAAAAACGCATGGCCTGCCCAGAAAAAGCCTCGGTTCGTTTCACTTATGCTAATGGTTCATATATACTTAACCTAAGCATGCAACGCTGGGAAAATAGGGGCTGCCTGTACTCGTAACCCCGTAGGTTGTGTACGCTGCCCACACGGCCCATATTTTCGCAGCCGATGGGCCCGGTGGTGCAAAGCAGTCCACCGGAGAGGATTGTGATGGGCTACTTTGCACCAGGCTGGTGTTTTAAAAGTTAGTGAATGCCATTGTCACCTGAGGCTAGGATGGGGGCACCTGCGGCTAGGGCTCTCCACTTGGAGTTCCCAATTCGGCAACGTGTAGACAAGCTCGGAGTTTGCTTGCGCCCTAAGAACCTGCCTCGGTATCATGTCGGTATTGGAAGGACTAACCTAGAAGAAAAAAAAAAAAAACAATTTTCGCTTTCAGGGGCTGTTCAGCTAAATCGAAATTAGGACCTACGGGGGACTGATTAAACTGCGTACATCAAGGAATGCAGACTGTTTGTGGCATCCTTTCATGGGTTACCATGCATCGATCCGAAATGGGACCGATTGGGGCGTTTGTGGGTAACTCACTGGGGATTGATAGGATCGAGCCCGCGTTGCAGAATTCACATTGGTCCCTCAGTGGCTCACACCGGTGGCCTAAATTGGACCAAAAGGTGGCCAGTGGCCACAGTGAGCCAAATTTGTGCTACGTGGGATGACTGGGAATGTTTATTCTGTAGAGCACCTCAACGTGCTGTGTGTGACTACTTTATTCCTCTATTTGCTTAGCTTACTGAGTCGGTCTAAGGAACAATTTCTGTTTAAACAATGAAAAATTGAACGTTAATAGGCGAACAGAAATACGTACAGTGTTTCTTTTGAACATAAGGTCGGCGCTCGCAAAAAAGGACGACTGACACCATCTCAAAAAAATTTGGCGCCTTGTCCTCAACTCTCGCAGAAGAATTTATTGCGTTTTTAACTTCTTCTCTAAAACCAGCACCACCACTAAGGTGTTCACCCTATTCGGGTCACTGTGTTCTAGAATTCTGATGACCTGTTCTGACGATCATATTCTGGGCATCTTAACAAGTTATAGCAAAAAAAGAAAAAAAAAACAACAAAAAAACCTCCCCCTTGTTGGAAGTAACTAAAATAAAATAAAAAAAAACTCTATGCTCTTGGCGCCACACACATATGAAGAAAGAAAAAAAGAAAACTAAAGGAACGCTGAGTAAGCGCAGCGCTTTTAAAACCACATTTTGATTCCGCGATTTTTCGTATTTTTTGCTTAAGTAGCCTTCTAGAGAAAAAAGACGCAATACCTCTCTGACTTGTCAGTGGACACCTACACCTAATGTGCAAATTGGTGTATATAAAAGAAAAGGCGCAATATCTGTCACAGTTCTCGGTGGACACCTGTACCGCGCCGTCAGGGAAGGGACACTGCCTCAGCTACAGACCTTCATTTTTCCTACCGCATCCGAACACAATTCCTACAGCCTTCCGACAACATCCGAGCTGAGACGCCTTTTAGACTGAACGAGCTGTATACGCTCTCGGCTAGCTCTGACGTGCCGAGCTCAGTCTACGAACTGTCTTAAGCGGCAAATTAGTTCCACATGCAAAAGAGTACATTATGCTTCAGAAGTAAGTACCTGTTATTATGAAAAAAACAAAAACAAATTCATGCGTTCGAGTGGAGCTTGCATATTGAGGAGTCCTTTTCATTGGCTGGACAACGTACTGTAGAAATGTAAGCTCTGTATAAATTTGCTGAGCACCCTGGAAGAAGCCATGACAGAATGATCACTTGGGCCTTGATGAGACACAACTGTCGCGCACCTTTGTACAAAGGCTGTAGTCCCATCCTACCTGAGGCATAGCAGGGTACTGTTCAAAATATTTTCGACGAATGCTATACTTTCGCCGATTAGCGTCAGGAAAGTACGAGGAATGGCCAGAGGCTGACACCGTGTTCGACTGGTACATCCATATTTGAAAGACAGCTAAAGCACGGCTTGTTACGGACGCATCTAAAAGAGCATTCTTGCTTCGTTTCCGTGAATTGTTAATGACAACAAGCACCCTTGTACATGATACACCGAAAAAAAAAAAAAAAAAAGCGAATTGGTGATCGTCTATACGGGCTGCGGCGTGAGGCTGATCTCTAATGACTCTCCATTATGCACAAAAAAAGGCACATTACGCGACCCCGAGAGGGTCACAAGGTAATAGGCCAGTTGCGACGGCAAACAGAAACTGGCGAAAAAATAAGGCACTGAGCAAAAAAAAAAAAAAAGCACGCAGGGGCATACAAAGCAGGGATGAGGAAGAGACGCGCCGCTTAACGCTCGCAGAGCATCGTTGAGTCGTGACCAGCCTGGTCGAGAATTAAAATGAGCCTCTGATGTTAGCGAAGCAAACGTATGCGCTGCCAGCGGCTGTTTTTCTTATCTTGTTTCTTCGTCCAGAAAGATACCACGATCCCGCATGTAAGGCAACAGGAGGGTTCCTTCGCTTGATTTATCAGCTACGCAGGGAGATCGTGCCGCTGCCAAATCACCCTCTAAGCGTGCCCGTATAGTGCTGGCCGTAGGACATGGACGGGCGAGCGAAAATTAACCGCGGCTCTGAATGACGCTCCTGCATGCCTTCCAGGCAAACACTTCCGGTGTGTGGCACTATCTCCGCAGGCACGGACTCCTCTATAACGAAGAGGGCACGATTTGTCCGTGTCGCCACGTGGTCGGCATAGAGCAGGCGCTCATATAGCTAGCCAGTTCACTGTGTCATTTGGCCATATCGTCAATTCCCCCCTCCCCCCTTCCCATAGGTTTTTTCACGCGGAGTCTTCCCTGATACTGCCACCAGCGAAATCTGCTATGGGGCCATTTGCGCGATGCATTCAGCGGCTTAGTCCGCGCGAGCGAGCGGTGCGCCGGCATTCAGTGCCCGCGCACGGTATTCGTCATACACCATTCACTGAGACCGGAGCCTGATGGAGGGTGAACAATGTTGGTGCATCGATCGCAGGCTCGATCAAGCCACTTTTGTGGAGCGCGAGGCTCTTCCGCGGTGCCCTCTTCCCAGGCGGCGTTCGTCCCCTCGCTCAGCATCGTGCATACCCGTAAGCAGGAGCCGTTGTACACGCTCCTGCGTTAGTGAACGCATACTGGAGCGCTGTGTCGTCACTGTGCGCGCGCGAGAACGCCCGGCGAAGGCGTGGGTAGATATTGCGCGCGGGACACGCGAGCGCACTGTCCTTTGTGCCATCGCTCTCGATTTCAACCTCTCTCCCGCTGTCTCTCCCCCGCTCCTCCGCGCGCATAAATCCATTGCCTATCGTGTAGCGACGCGAGTGAAAGGGAACGGGATGGCTTTTGCGATATGCGATTTGTTTTGAGGTCGCTCGCTTCATGCGCTTCTGCCGAATTGTACAGTGTTTGTTCCCGGTGCCAGGCGGGCGAGCTATCTATAGCTGAGACTACACGACGCCGTTTTGGCCGTAGACGGGGACATTAATGCACCGAGGTTTCGCGTTTACGCGTGATTTCGTTTATCGAGGTAGGAGTGACGGGCGGAGAGATATATTCTCACCGAGGGAACTCTGCACATTCGGCTCCTCGCATCGAACGTTCGCGGCGTGGAGGAAAGAATTGCGGTGTGCGTTTCACACCTGCCGCCGGGCGGGTCAGTGTCCGCGCGTGGTCGCGCGAGAAGGCGCGACGCCGACGGTTACGCACGGGTTGACCTTGGTGCTCCCCCTCCCAGTCAGGCGCCTGATGTGACGCTCTCAGCGACGGTCTGCGACCTTTTTTCCACGCCGCTGCTGCGAGGTGATATATGCCCCGCGCTTTGGGACAGCCCGGTCCCGGACCCCGCCGGGCGCCCCCCGCGCGCCCCCTCCGCGGTCTTCGTGCGCACTGTTCCAACTCGGCGCTTTTTCCCATCCTGTAATCTTGATCGCCGTTGACAAAATACCACACACGTGCGGCTCAGTGCCCGACCGCTCGGGGTTAATTCATACTGCAAGCAGCACTTCTTCGTGGCTCCACAGGCATCGCAGCGTGTTGGGGCATAATAAGAATTGCATTCTTTACGCTTCTTGAAGGACGCATGTGATGCCCGATCCTCGTGGCTGCGTGTTCTCCCGTTTCAAGACTGTTCCACACGCTGCAAATACACAGAAGAAACTCCGGCGCTGTTGCACAGGTAGCAATGCGATTATTGTTAAGGACTTTCGCTACACTTTGCGAGATGCGCCCATTTCTATTTGTGCGGCCTGCATCGTTTGCAGCCCGCGCGCTCCGTGAAGCGCGCATATGCATTCGAGTGTATTTCGATCGAAACGCGGTAATAGGAGAGGTTCGTAGCCTTGCCTTTATTATATACACTCTAAAATACTTGCGCATTGTTCGATTGCAAGAAGCACATTTAACGCTAAAAGCATGAACGTCAAGAATACCCATGCTACGCCAGAGTTCAGCAAGATTGCCATCGCTAGCTGTGAGCCACATATTAACCGTTCGCGCTTTGCCTGCACACCGTCATTGCTCGAAGGGCCGCCGATCGCTTTCCGTTGGTTCAAGTGGAAGAGAGAGTCGCGATTAAGACGACCGCACGGCACTGCGACCAACGTGTTGACAGTCAGATACATAGCGGTTGCGATGAGAGCGACGGTCATTGCTGTCGCGAAGACCCTGAAATCGCAGTATTTTTTAACTGAAAATCGCAACATGTGAAGTCGCCGAACAGTGAGACCAATGTGTCAGAAAGAAGGCGTGTGTGGCTGCCCACTTGACAGTCAATCTCTGTCACTTCTCTGTCATGTCTGGCTGCCCACTTGACAGTGGGCAACCACACATGATAGAGAGTGTTCACAACATTCGTATAAAGTGCGAAATCACATAGTTTGACCTTGTTACTGTTTTCTCTAGTTGCGACATACCACGCCACTTTTGCGAGTCGTCATTGACGACGTCATCAATTTCTAGTTGCAACACCCTACTCCACTTTGAAGGTAATTTGGGTCACACTACTTGACGTCATCGATTTTTAGTTACGACATACTATATATACTCCACTTTTCAAGTCACCTTGTTCAAGTTACTTGATGACGTCATCAATTTCTAGTTACGACATACTTCATCACTTTTAAGTCACGCGGCTTAATGGCGTCATCATTTTCTAGCCGCAGCATACTACACCGTTTTGCAAGGCATATATATGACACTCGTCTCATACGACGCGACTCAGGTGTTCAGCGAGAAGTGTGAAAGATACAGCCCCTTTACTTTCCTACACACCAATTTGCGATTTACGCAGGGTTTGCAAGGCGTCCGTGTGCTGTGCGATGTCAGCGCACGTTAAAGAGCTCCAGGTGGTAGAAATTGCTCCGAAGCCCTCCACTACGGCGACCACATAGCCTGGGTCGCTTTGGAAAAGCACCCTATCTGCTTTACTCTTCGGTGGACACCTACACGAAGCTGATATACGAACATTAGACGATCCTGCTAGGCTCCGAACCTCCGGATTAGAGCAATGAAGTGCATTAGTGCAATGAATGATTAGTGCTCCGATCAGCCAGTCTTGATTGAGCCCAGTTTTCTCTGAGCCGAACAAGTCGGACTGCAGGACGAATGTGGCGCATTCAGGCCCAACAACTGCCCATCTTTCTCCGCTGCTTACTTCAAAAAGAGGACAAAAACCAGAAAGTATTTGTAATGAGTACCCAATCCGAGGGAAGCCCGGCAAAATCTCTGCGAGTGTTTGCATTCTGACGGGATTTAAGGGGTGCAGAAATCGCTGCTACAATGCTGTGATGCCACCTGCCTCTGTCTTTCATGAGTGACGATAGTTTCTTGCATCTGTAGCTTCTAATCTTTCTATTGCCATGCTGCTCTGAACTCGTTTAACGTTCATTGTGCATGCTGTGTATCGACTGACCGTCGGTTCACGAGCAATCAGCTCTTAAAGCGAAAGCCGAGGACAGCGACTAGGGAACTCGATTTATATCAGAAATTCAATATCCCTCGTGGATCCCCGCAAAGTAATGCCAAACTGTAAGAGCAAGTGTCGAGATAAGGTCTCTAGAAACGACGTGGCGGATTAAGCGGAATCGCAAACCGGCCCCATATATGTTCGACATGTCTAATGAGTCGTTTTCCGCGCTACAGATGCGTAACGAAGTTAAGGATATCCATTTCTTAGGCCGCGTGAGGCAGTGCGCCATACAAACAACCGTACGTCGTAATGACATCGGATCACTCGAACTCTGTGCAACTTTATGCAACTACCGAGAAAGGAGAAAGTAAATAATTCGAAAGATATGAAAACCGTGGCAGTAGTGTGATATGTTTTAGTTGCAGGCATCGCATCGCGCACTACACTGGCTTTCGTCAGCACGCGCCGACTTTCGATGCACTATATATTATCAAATTGGGCACAACGTGTGGACAACGAACACGTCCCAGAGAAGCCGCCGTTCGCTGTTTATACGACCGCGATGAACTCACTTGAGTGCGCTTGCGACGCTGAAGTGAAGAGCCGCCTCAAGAGAGATCCATCTCAACGCAAGATCCTAAAAAAAGGTAACACATTTTTACTCGTGCATATTAACGGGGAATGAATCGAGCCCGAATTCAATCGTTGGAACGGAGCGAACGATTCATGCTTCGGCAGAATGGCGTGCTATGTAACCGGTAAACTTTCCTAACAACAGCTGTCATCGGCAATTCGCCGTAAATGTAGTGACTGGTCAAGTGAATCTCGGCGGTACACCACCAGCGCACGCACGCACGCACGCACGCACGCACGCACGCGCACACACACACACACACACACACACACACACACACACACACACACACACACACACACACACACACACACACACACACACACACACACACACACACACACACACACACACACACACACACACACACACACACACACACACACACACACACACACACACACACACACACACACACACACACACACACACACACACACACACACACACACACACACACACACACACACACACACACACACACACACACACACACACACACACACACACACACACACACACACACACACACACACACACACACACACACACACACACACACACACACACACACACACACACACACACACACACACACACACACACACACACACACACACACACACACACACACACACACACACACACACACACACACACACACACACACACACACACACACACACACTTGCAAAGTTTGTGTTTGTCATGTCGCTATTTCCACCTTGTCCCGATTCAAGGGTAAATCATTAAGGATAGTTTTTCGTTTGGTGGATATTTTTGCAACGAAAAAAAGTCCTAAATTAGGCCTGAGCTGAGCTTATCACAGAGCAGAATATGTATGCTAAATGTCCTAGGAGGTCTTACGAAGAGATTGAAGTGTTCTCTACTGCCACGTAAAAAATTACATCAGTCACTCAGAGGTGTGCATCACCTATCAGTTTGTGGGGCAACAGCTCTCCGTTCCTTTTTAAGCTTTTTGCACACTCACGTTAGAAGGATTTGATAGGGTGTTTACATATCACGCGATGTTTTGCTTTATATTTCAAAATCTGCTGAGAAGAGACCTGCATATATCACCACAGATAAAGGTACATGTTCTATCTGGGACAAACGAAATCCAGACCGGACATTTCAAGTACGAACGTATATATAATAATTAAAAAAAGAAAAGATATGTAAATATGGTGTGACACCAGTTCTCAGGATCAGCTTAAATCCCCTCCTTCGCCTCTCCCCGTTTGAACCGACCCGTTAGTTCTTTCCTCCAGAGCGCAAGTGAAGTGGATGGTATCTTTGAAACAACAGATTCCAAATCCAAACTTTGTCTTTCAACTTGTAACTTTGCTCGCGGGATCCGAACGAACCCGGGGTACTTTGCGTGTCACGTAAGGCAGCACATTGTGATGGGGCTGCGTCTGGCGTGGCAGTTCTGCCACTGGAAATATATTTAAACAGCAATGTGTTGACATCCCTATACTACAAGTCTGCACGCCTTTGCCATTGACACATGAAGTGACATGCCCAGTGTTCCCATAGGCGCTGTGTGAAGTAATCAATCTTGTCAGTACGTTATTCTTTCCGCCATTTGTGCGCGGCAATTTTTTTTTTTTATTTTTTAGTCCGAAATTGTTACTACCCGCTTTTTTTTTGGGGGGGGGGCGAGGGGGGAGGGGGAGGGGGGGGGGAAGCGAAAAGCCCAGCTTCGCTCGTCAGTCGCCAGTGCGTTAGAAGACGACACCATCTGGCCTATTTTGTTAGCGCCTTCATAAACACGAAAATACAGCACAAGGTATTATTTACACTGCTGCTATGCTCTTTGTTGGCAGCGAAAAAGTTGAAATTTTCAGTTGGTTTAGATTGTTAAAGAACACTAAATCATCAGCAAAGCTTTGCTCTTTCATGGCCACGTATTATTGCAAAACTTTCACAATATAGTCGTCACTGATTGGGTTGCGAGAACGTATAGTGATGGTATGACACTGCGCTTCGCCAGACGGCGTGCAAGCCATAAAAGAAACTTAGATCGACACGAGACGAGCTGTAGCCTCAGGTGAGAACCTAATGTCATTCGGCAAGAGAGAAAAATCCCTGCAGCATACCTGAAAAGGACACTGGATGATTACAGTAAATGAAAACACGTTCAACAGCTTCAGCCATATATCACAAAGAAAACAGTTTTCGCCTCACGATACAAATATACACGATAAAGCATTGTCCTGTGCACCTCTCTGTGCTTGCATCATTTAATGTCTACACATATTCCCCTATCGTGCAACCAGGTTTTAACAAGGGGAGTATTTGTGTGTATGTGAAAGAAAAACGTGTCTGCTGCTGGTGTATAGTCAATATCTTATTTACTAATATTAGGATGTCCTGGCCTGCTTTACCTGAAAAGCTACATGGCAGAAAATAATTTCGAACACTGTGTCTATTAAACCTCTCATAAGGTGCTTTCTCGTCACCCGTTGCCAATTATTTCAAGAAAAAAATCAGTGGCGACAAAGCAATACAACGCCACGTCCTCGCATAAGAAACGTCAGACACTGAATTGTCCTCCTGAGGTAGTTTAAACTATAAATACCGGTAGCGCATTCGACAGAATGAACGAATGCAGTCACTAAAGGGATCCCTATGCTCACGCCAGAACATGAAACGAAGCACAAGACCTGGCGCAAGAACAGATGACAGAGGCCGAGACCACCATCTCTCACTCGGCAGAACAGGTTTGTTTTGGTCATTTTTTCCCAACTCAGTCCCCAGGTGAACGTAGCGAGTATGTGACCAAACTGCTGAATATTTCCTCATGTACAGTAAACAACCCGCAAGATGTATGTACGTACATGACATTCGCAGCAAGAAAGACTTTCTAAAAGAAAGCGACAAGGAACGCCTACCCCACGCATTGATCACTTCTCGGAATTTTCCTGCCTTCAGCTACCACACCAAGTTCTCATTCCGATACAAATCGGAACTCCTAAGTATGTGTATGGTGCCGTTGACCAGTTGACATTTTTGAAGATGACTGGCGTAAGGTTCCGTACACCATGCCACAAGCCGATAAATTACTCGATGCTTACGCGGACCAGCTTTGGGCACCTTTCGTAATTTTTTTAATGGCATTGACAATTTGCCAGTCGGATTAAAAAAATAATAATAAAGGAAACGCTATCACACCATAAGCAAAAGTGCCGACTTCAGAAGTCTGAAAACGAGAACCACGTAGTTTGTCATTACGGTGAAATCTTCACCTTGCGGTTCCAGAAACAACCCCAAAAGCAGTGGTGACAAAGCGCAGTCTTGACGGATTCAGGAAAGCCCACTAATACTAATAATAATTTACAATCTGGTTCCTAGTGCAGCTCCTGTAAGCCATTTTTACGCAGGTGGTTATGATAGAACTCACACCTATAAATGACCTAAAAAGGAAGATGTGCGGCACCTTGTTGAAGACCTCTGAGAGCTGGATCCTAAGCATTGCCACCCCAATGATTTGTTGTCACAAATTTCCAGTATGCTTTGCGCGGCATGGATGCTGGCGAATACTGATCTATC
Source organism: Amblyomma maculatum (assembly GCF_055883805.1). Lineage (NCBI taxonomy): Eukaryota > Metazoa > Arthropoda > Arachnida > Ixodida > Ixodidae > Amblyomma > Amblyomma maculatum. Next base: position 23,109,439 of record NC_139344.1, read on the forward strand.
GTTGATGCCGGCCTATTAAATCCCTTATATGAGATTGAAATTTAGTACCTCAAAATCAAAATTTGCCAGCGTGATTGTGTACCAGTAGCCGGGCAAAGATTAACGTTTTCTTCACCTTAGGAGTTAAAATGGTATGAGTAGGAGTAAAAAATGGCTGAAATGATCTGCGTTCGAAAAATTTCTTAAGACCTTTTGAAAAGCTGTGGCTAGTTCAGATTTTCTGCCGGTTTCTTCGAGTGCCAGTATGTCACGCTGCGCTTCGGAGGACGTCATCTTCGTCCTCTTCATCTCCTCTGACTGAGGTGCACTAAAGATCTTAATTAGGCCTCCTTCATCGTATTAAAAGCCTGAAGCATCCGTTAAATACCTTGCCTAATCACAGCGAGCCCAGTCCAAGCAAAGCTAAACAAAACAAAACTTAGCTAAACGTGCACTACATGCTATAACACCTGCACGTCTATCTATGCTTAGCGAAGAGAAACTGCCGCTTATTTTAATTTCTTTTATGAAGCAGCAGCCGCAGTAGGACGTGGTGTTGATGAAAACAGCGCCAGTATCACACGGGACAACGAAAAAGCGACTAACAGCCCATAGCGCCTAGGCATTCCTCACATAACGAAAAGCATGTGCGAGCACCACAGCCGATTCAATTCAAAAGTAATCCCTATTAAGTTACAACTGTGCTGCTTCTTTGTATTAGTGTAAAAGAACTGTATGCAGTATGCTACGCAACCCATGCATTTTTAATCTCCAAGAGCAACATGTCCAGCCTGCGTGGACCTTGGAAAAGTGGGGTGGCCCGCCTCGGCTGCACCCATCCAACGTCACGGACCCGGCACCGCTGCTGGCTCCTTTCAGCGCCGCACTCTACATTGGGCTCCCCTGGCTCAAGGACCTCTTGCACGACCACAAGAGAGGGTTGAAAGGTGCGGGAATAACATTTCGAGAGCTGGGTTTTCTATCTAAGAGCTCCGTAAGTCGAATAAATTATTTCGAGTCAACTTCGTGAAGCCCAACGTGAACATGTGGTGCCCGATTGCCAATTCTGACGCAGCCTATTGCAATAATAAAGAAAGAGTGGCATGCAGTTGTAGAGCTGTATTTTCTGTATGCTGCATTACTGGGCACAGATACGGAGTGCTCTATGCAGTGTTGTGTGGGTGGTGCCACCGCCACCAAAACAGATTTTGGGTTCCTTTTCTCTTCCTTCTTCTTTTCTTGAGAAGACAACGTGGCTTGAGCAGAGAGAGCGGTAAGTACACAATTCTCGCTCTAATTTGCGTTTGTCTGTGTCAATATGAAGTATCTTACGTGTGCACCTAAGCAAAAAGGAACGCAAACTTGAAGCACGCAAATGTCAAACGATTTGAACTTGGAATGAGTGCGCAGCCGTGTGTCCAGTGCAGCGCTGTGTCCACCGGCTTTGGTGGGATCCGCGCGACAAAACACTGGTGACAGCTCACTGTTACCAGCTAGAGGGCCGGATTGCTTAAAATTCATTTGTGACCAATGCCTACTCAGTATCATTTCACTGGCTCCTCGTACCGCAACAATTAGCTATAATGGCATCGAGATGGCGCATTCTTGTCAAGTTTGCGTCCGTTTAACGAGCCGTGGCCCTGTCTGTGTATATCGATTCGCCTGTACTCTCAAGCTGTGAGCGCTATAAAAGAGCACTGCGCTGCTGTGAGTCACGTGAGATCAACCGTCACATTGGAAAACCGAAGACCAGGTTAGAATGCGTTCAGTTCGGTTTCCTCGCGCGCGCCCGTCGAGCGCTTAATGAACGAGTCAATTCGCGCATAGGCGCGTCGTAAGCGCCGCGCGGACGGGGTTTATAGTCCGGAATTTCGTCACTCACACGACGGTCGTATAAGAAACTCGTTTTTCGCGCATAGCTTAGTTTGCGTGCGGTGACGCCGCGAGGCGCGTAGCGTGTGTCCGCGCGAAGACGACGCGCGGCCGAGGCCTTCGCCGGGGGCGGCCGGGCATTCCGCGCGCGGCACCGAAGCCAGCCGCGTCCTACATCGGCCAACGGTGCGCTTTCGAAAGCCACGTCCCTTCTTGCCAGCCGCGCGGCTGCCCGTGATGCGCATTCGCGATCGCCGCCTCCGCGCAAGGGTCAAGCAGCAAGAGCACGCCGGTCGTGCCGGTCGCGCATTTCCATGGCCGTGCGCGCCGTTCCCCCGGACTTGCAAATGCGCGCCGGCCGCTATGGGACGCAGGGCCTCAGAGCCACGACACACCGGCGCACCACCACCGCCAGGAGTGCACGCGGAACTTGGCCGACTGGCGCTGGCCGCGGCTCCTTGCAAGCGCCTCATAAACGGGTACACCGGATGAGACTGCCAATCGAGTACAGGACCCGAGGAGCGGTTGACATTCTCTTCTTCCACACGGTCTGCTCCACATGATCGCAAATCAAACGACCCAACTCCGAGCTTTCGTCTAGGGCCACATGGTAACCTATAGTCGGTGAGCCGTAGCGACTCGCCGACTTACGTTTTATGTTCGGTCCGCGGAGCAAGGTACGAAGCGGTACTTTCCGAAATTGAGAACACTCAGAATCTTACCGGGCCAAGGGGCTGTTCTCACAGGCCTCTTCTACACTGCAACTAAACGAAGTAGGCAACACTTCAAGATCTGCTGCATTTAAATGTTGTCATTGTGAGTCTCTGCGCGCAGGGACAAGGACCTGCAGGCGTCACATTTACTAACCAAACTTCCTAATTAGCGGTGAAAGCTTGTAGCTTGTGAACAGCATTAATTAAGATTTTTGTTTTTTTTTTTTTAGGAGGACTGTAGATTAATGTGAAATATGCGGTTGCATATAGGATGCCTCTTGGATGCATTGCTGCTAAACTCGTTATGATAGACAACGGCTGAGTTCTAATGTTTCTTAATCTTAGGGTACGAAGAGCTGCAGAGGTGATTCAACGCGCATCGCTACGAACGTTCGGCTTGTTTTAGCATGTTGTGCTCGAAAATAACCCCATTTCGTTGGCTGCAATTTCAGCTGTGATTCTTCCGAATTCCCGATGGGGTGTACGGTGAGCACGTGCACCATTTAACAACTGTTAAGTGCCTCAAGGCGCTCGTATTGTTCGGGAGCGCTCTTCTCTTACCCTATACTGTTGCATTTGCATGACTCCTCCCGAGAAAAAAGAAGGAAAAAAAAAAGTCTCTAAACGGAGCTACACACAGCCTGCGAGCCCTTCAGTCATGACGAACGTCAAAATCAAGAGGCAACTTTCACTTTGCAATTTCCTTCTTACAAAAGCTCTGCAAGCAGAAAAATTCCGGTTCTATTTATCATGCAGCCAAGAACAAAACTTGTAAAATATTCATATAGCCTTTTGAGAAAGCAGCAACTTGTGATGGGAGGAGCGACATACCAGGTGCTCATAGCCAAAGGTAGCCAAGATGTAAAAGGAAAATAAAAAAAAAAAAAGACTGGCCCAGTGAAACAAAACCACTGGTGCAGAAATTCTAGTGGCTTAGTCTGCGACATTGTTTTGTTCACCAAAGTCAATTAGATAGTAAGATCTAAACTGACTTTTTAAATATTGACTTTAGGAACAAAGTGCCAGTTCAGAAGCTGTAGATTGTCTCGAAAAGCAGCTCGCTGAATGGTTCGCACCAAGGTACCGTTTATGTAGCTTTATTTACTGGCCTTAAAGGAAAGCTGTCTGTCGCGTGATCAGCCGCAGGCGCTTATCCCTCGCCCAGAAAACACGGAACGCCCCATCGATGAGTGTGCGCTCCGGAGAAAAATGGGTTTTGCACCCTGAGGTGCACTTTGGGACGCTGAAGCAGCGCCACTGCTTTGTGGAAGCTTTGTTAGTGTGTGCAAGTTATCTCTTAAGGCAGGTATAAAAAATTTCTAGAGGGCACTTTGAATGACTAAAGTGCGATAAGGCAAAATCCATTATAGCGCGGAGGATCGTAGCCCTCCACTACGGCACCTCTATCTCCTCTTCTTTCACTCTCATCTTCCTTTACGGCGTGGTACATGTGTCCGCGGAGAATTGTGACCGATAGTGCGCCTTTTCTATCCTGTAAATCAAAGTGAAATGCCGCTGATGCCTGCTCTACTTACGCCTCCTAGACATCTGGGTCTGCTTCTGTTTGCTGTGTGGTGCGGCGTTCGAGGAAGCGGCAAATGAAAGGGCGTACGGACGCCTGAATCGGACGCCCACCGGGGTTAGATTCGTATATGCATAAATGGCCTGGTGACTTCATGACCTGTCTTGACGGTACATGGCGCGCCCCTTGTCGAACACAACCAGCATTTCATTGAACGCATCAAAGTTCACCGGCGTTCTATAATTCGTTTACAGGAAATTAAAGGCGCAGTATATGCCACTCGCGGAATTCCGCTATCCACACGGTAGACAAGGGGAATTATGATGAACCTTTCACGATCTAAGGCAATAAAGATTAAAAAATGCGGGGCCTGGCGCAGTTGGTAAAACGCTCGGCTGGGGATCCAAGGGGCTCGATTCCCGGTGGAGACAAAGTTTATTTATTTACTTGTAACTATCTTTTTGAAAGTGTGTTACAGCCTCTGCCGACAGCCTCTGCTGACAACAATGAGGCATTAAAGGCTTTCGCCTCAATAGGAACTTTGCTGAAACTTTATATCAGTTCAGTTCAGTTCAGTCGTTCAGTCGTGTCCGACTCTTCGTGACCCTATGCACCATATCACGCCACGCTTTCCGGTCTCTCACTATCTTCCTTACATCGTTTAGATTGGTGCAAATATTTGATTCGCTGCTTCTTAACACGACCTATAATATCTGAATTGATACCTTCACTCTTAAGAGAATAATCATAGTTTTAGCTCATTTTCCTGTACTAAATAATATAAATTTCGTAGGACAAAAAACTACCACAGATTTGGGCGCTCTTAACAGCCCTGTGTTGGTTTCACTGGGGTTAGGGCCCTGAGTCTTATTTAAGCTTGGTTACCACCAGCTCGGACACCGGCGATATTTTTAAAAACTAATGAAGCATTTTTATTCTAGCCTGCCTTAACTTTAGTCACCCGCCTGTTCATGCTACCATTTGTCTTTCCGGCCAGAATGTAAAATTACACGAGGTCGAGTAAGAGCATGACCAATTTAGCATTGTGCATAAAAATGAAAAAGCGTGACAGTTTTAAGTTTAACGGCGAGAGCGTATTATACTCGCCTGACGCAATGTTGTTACTTCAATCTCACGAAGGTGTGTAGTTGGGCAACTTGGTTCATTGTAGCTGTACAAAGTAGAGCAATAAGAAAGACGAAAGAAGTGAAGACAGCAGCGGCGGCATCGTTGAGTCTGCGTGGTTTGCCGCGCCGTACTTATAATCCCATTTCATGCTGGCTGAGGGCGTATAGCTATCGCATGGCACGTTTATTTAAGTACACCGATGACCAGAGCGTTTTCGCATTTCGCATTCATCGAACCGCGACCACCGCGACCTTGGGCTCCGCGGCCGAAAGCCGTAGCAGCTGATGGACGGCAAACAAGAGCGAAATTAGAGATTCGGCAACCTTGCGCTAAAACAGCATCTTAAAAGGCAAGCTGACCCTATATGGGCTCGCGAACAGACTCACTGAAACTTGCAAGACCAGCCAGACAGATGAAGATGCGTGCCAGAACCTCGCAAAACAAGTTTTTCGACGGGCGCGCTGAATGGAATGCAAGGCCGAGAAAGGGTTTGCACCGCAAAAATAATAAAATTTTAATTCCTAATTGGAGTTTCATACGATCGACTGATACCGATCTTCCACGACCGACGCGGGGAAATTTGACAGCGCAAGGGGCGCCTCGTATCCGAGCGTCCACCCATAGCACCGTGAACAGTCGGGGAACGTCGCAGCAGGTGTATAGCCCCACGTCCGTCGCGCGAACCTCCGGCGTGGGGTCATCACGTAAGAGCCCAGCGCGGGAAGCTTACGTCAGAGGGGGTGACCTAAGAGACGTTGTTACGAATGCCCTATTTTAGATACCTCCAATTTATCGATTCTTCTCTGATGAAGTCTGCTACGCGCAAAGCGCGGCCCTAGTACATCGGTAAAAACTAACTCGCCGCGGAGGCTGGAGCGGTTACAAAGTATATTTTTAAAATATTACGTTTCACAGAAGAACAGATACGCAAAAATAAATAATTAGGAATTGAATCTCGAATGGTATACAAAAGATTATGCACCTGGATACAGCATCAATGAAAAAATAAAATTACCAGGGACCTTAGCAACTAAAGTAGTGAAAGGCAAAAGCCTGAGTGCCACATTCTGCTACGCAACTGTCACTAATTAGTAATTAATTAGTCATTATCTAATTAATTAGTCAACAATAAGTTAATTGATGATTTGTTTGATTAGTCATCATTTAGTAATTAAAATTCAATAATTAGTCATTAATTGGTAACTGATCATTGATTGACATATGACCATATAAGGCACGCATTCGCGCATACTGTGGCGGTGCTCTGTGATTGGTCGAGATCTCTATGACGTTTGCCGCCTCGGCCAATCAGAGCCGCCGCAAAAGCGGGACACATTTACCTCACGACAGCATCAGCCATTACATTGTCCACAAGGAGAAAATCTCGCTAAGCGCATGCAACAGCTTTCAGCAATAAGCATAGAGGAGGGAGAGTACTGCCTCTGAATAAAAATCAAGGGCCGAATTTTGCCATCATTCATGCGCGGGTGACTTCCGCCATTAGTGGCGACGGCCTGTAATGTAAAGGTCAAGCAAATCCTATGCCTGCTCCGGTACCAAATGCGGTTCCGACCAGAAACAGCAAGAAGGTAATAGATAAATACGCGCACGGCCGTAATAAATTCCGGCATTAAAGCTGCTATCACAGGGTCGCGGGTAAAAATAATTAGGTGCACAAGACTGCTGAATTGAGCGAGTTGGTGCATTTGCATTTTAGGAAACGTAGCGCAAAGAAGACAAGGACAAAGACAAGGTGTGTATCCCTCATTTTGTCATTGTCTTCTTTGCACTACGTTTCCTAAAATGCAATAATTAGGTGTTAAGGGGAGAGGGGGGAGGGACACTTAAGCTCCGCCTTTAAGTGCGTAACGCGATAGCTTTAATGGCTCCTGTCCGCGGTTCGCCTTGAGTTCCTCTTTCGCGCACGCGTACTCACTGCTCACGTAATTAGGAATCCCTTAATTATTATCCTTAATCTTTATTTATTTGTTTATTTACACAATACTGCGGACCTAAACGATCCAAGCAGGAGAGGGAACATGCATTGGTTAATAAGCTTTATTCATTAGGATCAGCAACTATATTAAGTCAATATAGATTCACACAGTGAATTATAATAACACAAGTAGTCAAAGTTACAGCACACTTTACTCACTTATCTCACACATTCCCATTAGCAAGCAGTATTAATCCGCCACGTTGTCCAGCTACCTGTCGTGAGTGACCACCCCACATAGATACAAAGGCCCCGCTTTAATCAAGCCGTATGAACGTGTCTGCGTGGCATATGGGGGTAACATACCTGACTAGCAATTCGTAAGCACTGGAAAGTTGATGGTTAATATCTTATGCCTTCCCAGCTCAAATGATCAACCAGAAATGGCTGATCCTCCCAACTTTGTCATATCATGCGGTATCGTTGCGTCACACAACCCATCGACGAATAAGTGCTTGGTCACTCCATGTAGGTACCGACTTTGCCGAAAGTAACCAGGCTGCGTGTTCCGCTTCTCAGTCGGGTGGCAGAACACTCGTACCACTTCTGAAGCTGTAAATGTGTCCAATGTAAAGGCGATTTCCTGTGCTCACTTCTCAACAAGTTCCGATCCTCTGGAGATCCATGTTGGCTTTCTATAGAAGAAAAGCGAGAAGCAAAACATGCAGCCTGGTTACTTTTGGCAAAGACGGTACCTGCCAGCTACCGGCAGCCAGATCCAGGCATATGCCTCGGACTTCTCTCACAACGCCGACGACCCCGATAACGCTGCATTTTCAGCACAAAGGACCTTTAACGCTACCGCGTTAAGTTAAAGGTCCGCTAAATACAATAAACCTAAACGCGAGAGTTAAAGACAAGATAGTTCAACAGTTGTACGGGATTAAAATGTCTATCTGGGACACGAAAGCAAAATACCTGTCAACAAAAATTTGATCGGTAGCTTGTACAAACGCATTAGTTTTTACAAGGCACTTTTTTTGGTAAAGAGGTGAACGAGTAGGAAAATTGAGGAGGCAGGAAGGTGGGACAGATTAACGTTCAATTAGGATGCACTGCAAGGCTAGTTGCAGTTGTATATGTTACGCAGAAGTTGCCGCAAACACTTAGACACAGAAGACAAAGAAAGGAGACACATCGTACACACAGCGCTTGTCAATCATCATGTGCGTCATCTTTCTTCGTCCTTTTGTCTAAGTATTTGCGCTAACTTCATGCAATATTAACGCGTCTCCGCGCAATTGGAGACAAGGGCACCCAACCAGTGCGCTGTTACGACCAAGCATCCGCATTTGCGCGCTCTATTGTTCGCCTGTGGGCATGAATAAGTGCTTTGGAAATGTGGTGATGGTCCAATGGCTCTAAGTGAGCCTGTTTCCAGGAATCCTGTTTTGTAAGCATGTTTTGCTTTGTGGACAACCTGCAAATGCCAAATTGGCCCTGTCAAGAGAACGTCTGGAAAAACACAAAGAAACGTCCCCCTGCGGGAAATAGCAGGAAGTGCTTTCTTTTGTTCACCCTTCCAGTCGAGAAGTGCTATCCTCCAGTGATGAATGCCTCCTATCCAAAGGAGACGACAGAGTGACATGTCCGCTGACGTGCAGGACAAGAAAGGAGCATGACTCATACGGCCATTAAGTGATTTCCCGGGAATGCAGGAAAGATTTGCAATTGTCGAAAAGGGACCATGTTGGGAGCCCTATGCGGCGCCACGTGCACTCGGGTTTCCGAGAAGTAAAACCCCTTGTCAGAACCAGCCTGTGGTTTCTTTGCTGAAGAATAGAAATGTACCTCCTCTCCTCGCCGTTCCCAAGCTTTTCCCGCCAACAAGTGATCACGCCCAACGAATGAATGCCGGACCAGTCAGTGCTTCAGACCATCAGTGCAGTGATGTGTTCGATTGGATGCCGATACCTGAGGGGCGTGCCCTGGATTTGGTTGGTCAGCATCTTCAGAGAGGGGCTGGACATAGGGGGTTTTTAAGGACGCTGCAGAGCACGAAATGTCGCTCTGGGCCCTGGGTAAACGGCTCATCCAGTCGCTTCCTGCTATGAACTCTTAACGCTTGCCATTTTGCTGATGTACCCTTCTTTTTCGTGTAAATAATCTTGTAAATAAGTTTCTCAAAGTGCCATTAAACCTGCCTGTACGTATTTCACCAACTTCGAAGATTCAATCCTACTTCAACCCCGAGTCTCTGCACGCTACCAAGTGAAGGCCGGGTCGACATAGCCCCAGCGTCACGACAACTGGTGGCAGCGGTGGGATCTGAATCTACAAGCCACAACATCTGGTGATTGGAGGTGGATCTGAAGCTACAAGCCACAACATCTGGTGATCGGAGGTGGCATCTCAAGCAACAAGCAGGCGCAACAATCGGCCAACAAGAGGGCAGCTCGGAACATCGATCGCATGTGTGGGTGAGTGCTTGGCTTTTCTTCTGATGTGGACCAGGTTCTAGAACAGGGTTAGATTTTAGAACTGGTAAAAAGTGTTGAAACGCCTTTAGGTTTGGTAGTTTGCACTGTTGTTTTGGAAGTAGCCGACACTCGGAGCGATCATGGACCTACAAAAGCTGCAGAAACCGGACCTGTTGCTATTGTGTGAGGAATTGGGAATTGATACAAGTGGTTTGGCACGAAAACCTTTGATTATAAAGGCAATCACAGATTTGGGAGCCGATGATGAGGAGCTCAGTGAAGCATGGAACCTCATCGCCCAAAAAAAAGGAGGAACAGCTCAGACAGCAGAAAGAGCGCGAACGTCAGAGGGAAAAAGAGGAAAGGGAGCACGAACGTGAGAAGCTTGAGAGAGAAGCAAAAAAGCGGGAGCTAGAAATTGAGCTCCGGAAATTAGAAGTAGAGTTGAGCAAGAGGTCGGGCAATTGTCCCCAGCTAGCGGTACCTCTTCTCAACAAGGAGGCAGATTTCAAGATGTCAAAGTACATGCAGCCATATGTGATATCAGGGGATATCGGTCTGTATCTGGGTAACTTTGAGCGAACTTGCGAAGAACTGTCCTTCCAGCGAGACACGTGGTCTCAGAGATTATTGACGGTTCTGCCCTGCGAGGCAGCGGAGGTTGTCGCGCGGCTAAACAAGGAGGACGCGGACAACTACGAGAAGGTCAAAGCTTGCCTTCTGATTTTCGGAGACAGAGATGTGCAGGCCTTAACACGTTCAAAGGCGCGAGAACTAGCTACACTGCTCATTTCAGAAAAATCAACAGCGGAGGAAACGGCAGTTAAAACAGTGGTAAATGCGGAAAATAGCGGGCCAGAAAACTTTGAGAGCGAGGCATCTCAGATAAGTCAACATGAAAGTGAGCTTGATAAGACACGGAATGAGGACGTTCTTGAAAGTAACCTCTTGCCGCCAGTGTCTAGTAATCTCACGAGACTTTTAAGTGGAACCCGAGAGGACTTAGCTATGGAGCAAGCCAATGATCCCAAGAATAAGCTCGAAGTACAGTGGGAAGGACCTGCTAAAGTCGTTGCAGAGTTTTCTGACACTAACTACGCAGTGAAAATCCCCGATAGGCGTAAAGCAGTGCGCATTTATCATTGCAATCTTATGAAGCCTTATGAGCAGAGGGAAACCATGGTAAATCTAACGTTAAACCTTCCTGAGGAGATTGGGGATAACTTGATTTGCCTCAGCGGAAAAGGAAGCAACGCTCAGGAGCTTCTCAGAAAGACGGAGCAGAGAAGAGAACTAAAGAAATCCCAGCTGTCCGATCTGGGCGAAATAATAACAGAGTTTGAGGCCTGTTTCGTGGACAGGCCAGGCAGGACTGATTTGACTGAGCACGATATTGAGCTGACTTCAGACGTGCCAGTGCGATCAAGGTGCTACCGATTTTCTCCAAGGCAAAGAGAAATTCTGGATAGGGAAGTAACTCGCATGCTGGAATTAGGAGTAATAAAACCCTCGGAAAGCGATTATGCTTCGCCTATGATCTTAGTAGAAGCTCCAGGTAAAGACCCTAGGCCTGTGGTAGACTACCGAAAGCTAAATTCTCTCACCAGGGATCAAGTGTATCCTATTCCGAATATTGAGGAGAGAGTAGAACAGGTCAGTAGAGCGGCATATGTGACTACGCTGGACCTTACTCGAGGATACTGGCAAGTACCGCTCACTGAACGCGCCAGCAGATACGCGGCTTTCGTCACTCCGACGGGCAGCTACCAGCCAACAATGATGAGTTTCGGGCTCAAAAATGCTCCATTTTGTTTTTCCCGACTCATGGATAGGGTTTTAAAGGGGTGTGAAACATTCGCGGTGCCTTATTTAGACGACATTGCGGTTTTTTCCGACTCATGGGCGGACCATATGGTACATCTAAGAGCTGTACTGAGCCTTTTGCGTCAAGCTGGACTAACCGTAAAGGCCGAGAAATGTTGCCTGGCAAGGGCGACCGTGGACTACTTGGGTCACAATGTAGGTCAAGGTTTCAGGAAACCCAGCGAGATTAAGATTTCTGCGGTAGCAGACTACCCGCGGCCGAGCACGAAGACGGAAATTCGGGCATTCTTAGGTCTGACTGGGTACTACAATCACTACATCCCTAACTATTCAGCTTTGGCTAGCCCTCTGACCGACGCTCTCCGCAAGACAGAACCGACAAATGTAGTCTGGGACGAACAAAAGGAAGCCTCCTTCGTAAACCTGAAGGCTGTGCTGATTAGCCGTCCGGTATTGCGAGCTCCAGACTATGACCGAGAATTCACGGTCCAGTGTGATGCCAGTGATCGAGGGCTAGGTGCTGTTCTCTGCCAGAGAGATGACGACGGTAATGAGCACCCCGTGCTCTACTTGAGCAGAAAACTGAGTTCTAGAGAGAGGGCTTATTGCGCGTCAGAGAAAGAATGCGCTTGCATTGTATGGGCCATTCAAAAATTACAGTGCTATCTTGGAGGGGCCAAATTCACCGTAGAGACGGACCATTGTCCCCTGGCTTGGCTGCAAACTGCGACATCAAAGAACAGTCGCCTTCTTAGGTGGAGCTTGATTTTACAGCAGTACAATTTTGAAATAAGATACAAAAAGGGGAAGTTAAATGGGAATGCGGACGCGCTTAGCCGCTGTTTCTAAGCGGTCCGAGATGTTCCTCACCATGTATCCAAATTGATAATCAGGTTTTTTTTTTTTTTTGTGCGCTTGAATATATGTGACTATGTAAAGCAGCACGTTTGGTTTTCTAGGAATACGTGGGTCCTGAACGTCTTGAGAGTGGGCTTTTCTCGAACAACAATGGCAGTTTTCTTTTAACCTGGTCTCTTCAGACGTGAGCCGAGTGCTTGCTTCGACATGTGGTTGAGTTTCAGACAGCTCGAGCAATTTGGCCTACAACAATCAAGACAACGCGACAAGCAACAGCGAGCTTCAAGCGTTCACGTGCAGGCCATTAAGTCGTCTCTTCATGCAGCAGCTGGGACTGCTGCCCTCCGAGTCTCTTCTGGCGGGGGAGGAGGCTGTTACGACCAAGCATCCGCATTTGCGCGCTCTATTGTTCGCCTGTGGGCATGAATAAGTGCTTTGGAAATGTGGTGATGGTCCAATGGCTCTAAGTGAGCCTGTTTCCAGGAATCCTGTTTTGTAAGCATGTTTTGCTTTGTGGACAACCTGCAAATGCCAAATTGGCCCTGTCAAGAGAACGTCTGGAAAAACACAAAGAAACGTCCCCCTGCGGGAAATAGCAGGAAGTGCTTTCTTTTGTTCACCCTTCCAGTCGAGAAGTGCTATCCTCCAGTGATGAATGCCTCCTATCCAAAGGAGACGACAGAGTGACATGTCCGCTGACGTGCAGGACAAGAAAGGAGCATGACTCATACGGCCATTAAGTGATTTCCCGGGAATGCAGGAAAGATTTGCAATTGTCGAAAAGGGACCATGTTGGGAGCCCTATGCGGCGCCACGTGCACTCGGGTTTCCGAGAAGTAAAACCCCTTGTCAGAACCAGCCTGTGGTTTCTTTGCTGAAGAATAGAAATGTACCTCCTCTCCTCGCCGTTCCCAAGCTTTTCCCGCCAACAAGTGATCACGCCCAACGAATGAATGCCGGACCAGTCAGTGCTTCAGACCATCAGTGCAGTGATGTGTTCGATTGGATGCCGATACCTGAGGGGCGTGCCCTGGATTTGGTTGGTCAGCATCTTCAGAGAGGGGCTGGACATAGGGGGTTTTTAAGGACGCTGCAGAGCACGAAATGTCGCTCTGGGCCCTGGGTAAACGGCTCATCCAGTCGCTTCCTGCTATGAACTCTTAACGCTTGCCATTTTGCTGATGTACCCTTCTTTTTCGTGTAAATAATCTTGTAAATAAGTTTCTCAAAGTGCCATTAAACCTGCCTGTACGTATTTCACCAACTTCGAAGATTCAATCCTACTTCAACCCCGAGTCTCTGCACGCTACCAAGTGAAGGCCGGGTCGACATAGCCCCAGCGTCACGACAGCGCACAAGAAACCCGCCTCATGTCACTGACATCGCTAGCACGCTTGTCACTCAAAGAATTTCAAGAAAACGTGGCAAGACGAAATTGAAATCAAAGGAGAGCCTGCAAACGACGACGGCCGAGCTGTTCAAGCAGGCGTGACAAGCCGGTGTCTCCCAAATGGTTCGGCAAACCTCGCCCTGCCTTGCCGGGCTGACAGGCGCACGGCCGGCTGGGCGGACGGCGGCACGGCCTGCGCAATCACCCTAGCTGGGCGGTATGTATACGAGGCGCGCTGGAACGGATGGGCGGCGCGGCTCCGTACGATACGCCGCCACTCCTGCTCTTCACGCCAGCCTCATGCGCAATGATCGCCGCACTTCTGGATTCAGGCTACGACGGCGAGCTCCAGAAAGGTAAGGAAAGCCTTCTGCACTGGAATAAAGCTCGTTATAGAGAGAATACATTTCACGGAGTTTTAAGACCTTGCTCGGGCCTTTCAAAGTTCGTGAGACAACCAAGTATAGTGGAAGTGGAGGCCACTCACAACGTAACCGCTTATAGCGAAATACTTGTTATAACACGGTTTTTGACGGCCACCTGTCTGCCTCCCACAGGACTCAGCGTAAAGTCATTCCGCTTATTATGCGGTCACGCAAAGCGAAATACCGGAATTATTGCTTGGAAAAGAAGAGGTGTGCGAGTGAGATGTACTTGAGAGTAGAAGAGAAAGATGTGGCTGAGTGTTGAAGAGGAAGTGCGTGTTCAGTTTCATATTACAGTTGGTAGCGTGCGCCTGTGTTGTCTGGTATTCACGTATTTGAGTACGTTGCGCCATACTTCTGGGTAAAATACCGGTTATAGTGAAATTATAAAATCTCCTCGGTGACACAAGTGCACGCTTCGCCCGCATGCACTGGTTCGGTGCATCTCCTTCTGTCTTCACGCATTGCTCCTTCCTGCCTTGGATAACATTGCACAACAGCTACTCTTTTTCCATGTCATTTTCTCGATTTTCTCCTTTCCATGCATCTGTGTCACACTATACGCTTTCTCGCCATGACCCTCCTTATGCTTTCCTTCCCTAATGTGCGGAAATGCTTGTTGTGATAGTTTCTTCGTTCAAGTTTGGTCGCGCAACGCCAGCAGCCAACGTGCGCCTGACGATTTGCACGAGGCGGTATTTTCGCAATGACAGGACGGTGCCGTCGAAGCAAAACAGAGGTTCGATGTCTGTCGTGGGCTGCCCCAACAGCGCATTAAACACTAAACCAAGACTCCTCTGTCAGCCTCACAGCAAGGCTTGCTTCCTAACCAAAAGTTCTCGCTCCGAGACGCCTCGCATTCTTTGTGACAACGAAAAAACGCCAAGTGATGCTTTAGCGCGCTGCGTGCAGTGCTCCCATCTTGGCGGATCTGGGCATGCACTGATAACAAGCGCACACGCAGTTCCGCAGTGGCAATTGTGGTTGCCACTGTGGTTGCCACTGCCGCGGTCGCGCTGAGCGTGGTATGCTAAATCTAATCTATTCGTGCAGCGGATGCGCTCAGTGGGTTACTTTTCGCTTACAGATTAAAAGGCGCATTCGAAAGGGTCCATATGGCGTGTATTTTGAACTGAAAAAAATTAATGTTTCGGTTATAATGCGGAACCGCTTATAGCACAAACGTTCATAGCCCTCGCAACCTACGTTATGACCACACTTTATGCAACGAAATGGTGAAAGTGCGCTGGATGTGCGTCGCTAAGATGAAGAGTATAGCAAGTCTCGAATGGCTACGGGCTGGTTACAAAAAAAAAAAAAAAAAAAAAAAAAGAAAAGAAAAAGAGGAGAACACAAAGAGAAATGATCCATATTAAAACGGCGCACATAAAACACGAAGACACGGAGAACAACACGGACAAGAGCGCACTAACAGCTGTTGCGTGGTCAAAGAAATACCTCTCACACAGTTAGCATGCGCCAAAAATTCAGCGTGTTCCCCTTCCCCACCCCCCCCCCCCCCCCCGCAACAGCATAAAAATCAAATCAAACGACGACGTAACTCTACTTATAACGTACGGAAGAAACGCAGACAAAAACTTAAACTACTCTCCGAATGTTAAAGGGGAAAACTGCATAAAAGCGCTACAAAATCGTCTATCTGATAGCGCGGAACCTGCGTTCTTTTTCCAGCAAGAAGACCGATGAAGAACTGACACAGAAGGCATTATACCTGCGGCGATTATGTTCGAGGTATCTAATATCTCTCTATCTACTTTTTGTCTCCCGCGCCCGATAATACTTGCCGCACCCAGATTGGGCGCACATCCGCCCTAGCAGTCCTTGCATTTTTTTGCAGTGCAGGGGAAGGTTCGAACAATGACCTGACCTTATCGACGCAGCATGTTCGCGCGACCTTTCTTTCACGCATTTACCCACTGGCCCACGTCAATCCGGCAGCAGCTAAGGGGAATGCGATACACGACACCTGTCGCACAAGGAACGAGCCTATTCTGGGGGTTGACCCCAGAGGAAGATTTCTTGGTGTATCCTTCATCAACAAGCCTGCATAGCTTGGAAAGTTTATGCGGAGCGGAGAACACGAGACGAACACCATTCTGGGCTACTTACTTAAGATTGTGACACACCCTGTGCATGTAGGGTATCACCTGGAAGGCCTGTTTGGTAGGATTTAGCCCAATAATGGCAGCGTTTGGGCGAGTTGGTTAGACATGTTAAACATGGAAAGCGCATAAAAAACACACGGACAACAGCAAGAGACAGACACACGAGCACTCGTGTGTCTGTCTCTTGCTGTTGCCCGTGTGTTTTTTATGCGCTTTCCAGGTTTAACAGGATTTAGCCCTTGAGTGCACATATAACCAACCGGTTTTCTTCTTTCGATATCCCTTCAGTAATGACTCAGGCACGGCACTAATTAGTTTCGAAGGAAAACCCGACCACTTCAATCTACTAACTTGTAGGAAAAAACTTTCATCTACCTCGTGCAGATGCAGTATTCGACACTCAGCAATCGGGCCTTCGAATGGTTCAGGTTAGAGAACCATGAGATGATATGCGAGAGACTAAGAGCCGCGCACAGCATCCATCGCCTTCTCATCGTCCGCGAGCACTGCGCGGAAGACACGGAGCAGTGATTGCACATGAGCAGAGCGAAGTCTGCGCTAGCTGCTTCTATAATGCAACATAAAAGCCGTAGTCAGGGCTCCTCGGTAGCAAGCTCCAGCTTTACGAATTGATGAGGTAAGGCGGAAAGTGTAACCTGGGTTGTGAAGCGTGAATTATCTCTGCGAGACTGGGCGGACCAGAATATATCAACAGAAAAATTGAGAACCCAAAGTTCAGATATGATCAAATTTCCGCAGCTTGCAACGACTGCAGCAGGGGACGTGAATGCTTTTCGCCGTTTTCTGCGTTTCTTTTTTTTTTTTTTTTTTTTTTACTCACAATTCTTTCGTTATGCAGCGCAGGAAGGTAACCGTTTTGAATTTATCGTCTCAGTCATGCTCATTCATGCTGCAGCGGGGAGGAGTGCGCAAACAAACAAACAAACACAAACAAACCAACAAACAAAAAGGCCATGTGCACTTAGCAGCGGAAAGCACGAGAGACAAAACCGAAGGCAATCGAAAAACAGGTTGGAACTACGCTTCATTGTGCGAAAATGGTCCGGTAAACGCGAAGGTCGGGGATTCTATAGAGATGCCACAGCAAGTACTAACCTAGGATAGGCGGCGCGAACCATATTGGGCCAATATTGGCGGTATGTTGCCAATGCACTGTGCCTATGACATTATCAACACAGTACCAATATTGGTTTGTGCTGCTTGGGATATATCTATCTTCCCCAGTTACACTGCACTTCTGGTCCTTCGATTCTTTCTTCGTGTTTTCTTTTGCCCTCACTATGGCGCAATTAAGCCTTACAAACTAAGCTTGTCAGGTTAATCCAATCCTAGTACGCCCAGTCAAGTCCAAAGCGTTTTATGTGCCTTTCGCTAAGCTATGGGTAAACCGCTGTCATATTATAACCACTTACAGTTTAAATTATATGTAAATTTCTGTTAAACGATACGTTTCTTTCGACAATGAGAGCCCCTTTGGCTAGCTTTCCGTTCGAATGAGTTTTCTGCGTCGAAGTAATGAAGCAGCCCGACATGGATTTTCCTTAATCAACTGTGCTTAGCCGGTAAATTTTAGGCGAATTTCTGGGAATAACGTCTTCCATACAATTCAATTTCGTGCAGTTTCAAGACTTGGAAACCTTTATCCGTCGCTACCTCGGCATGAAACAAGTTCCTGGGCTAGGTGGCTGATATTTATAAAGGTAAAATTTTATAGCGCAAATAAATGCCAGACAGACTCTTAGACAACGGGCAGTACTGACGCTGCTGTCTGCCTACAACTTACACTTACACTGTCGATCGGAAAGAATTAAGCGGCCGCTGGCGTAATCTCTAAAGTGCATGTGTTATAACATGTCATCGTAACATTAGTGTAATATTTAGCCGAAGTTAGTTGTAGCGTACGAATGACGGACGCTCTCGAATTACGCTGGAAGAAAAAAAAAAAAAACTCTTCCGGCAATCTGAAAATTGCGTTGTCTGACAACTGTTGACAACTTTCTCGTCAATTTAAATCAGAGACTGTAAGTTTGGCTTCGATGTTTAGAATGCGCTACAACAGACCTTCATTTTTTTTAAAGATCACTGTGAAAAAAACTACTGCCCGAACTGCAGGATGATGTTAGCAGTGGGATCAAGTAAGTGTAACTCAGTGTTAGTTCTTAAGAAAGGAGCCTTGTATGGAATCTTTTTCCCCTCAAAAATCAACGTTTATCGGGTCCAGAATCAATGCATGCATCATGAAAATCTCATAGGTAAGCGCCCCAAAGTCACACGACTGCACCGGGCTCCCTGTGGATCACTGTAACGTTATGAAATATTAACAGCAATATCAGCCTAACGATTACAAGCAAGAGAAGACCAATTCCAGGCAGAAACGCAGTAGAAATATATTTTATAATGACAGTGATAATAAAATTTTGGAAAACAATAAAAATAACTTCAGTTTCCATACATAAAGACCTTCAGCTGATTATTGAAAGCACGGGAAAACTACGAGGTTTTAAATGAATCAGGAATCGTGTTCCGAGTGAACTAGCTACAAAAGGTGGCGTCCGCTTTCCATAATTGGTGCGCAGTTTTGGGAGTAAATGGTTTCCAGCTGCAGATCTAGCAGATTTGTAGTTTGTCAGCAAGATGGGGTTGATAGATTGGAAATGTAAGGTGTGATACAATAGCTTAAAGAGCATTAACTATAATGTGATACCGAAAAATGTGGTGGATAGATTCGATGTTGTGATTATGTAACTAACAAGGAGCTTTAGTAGAGAAAGAGCTTCTTGAAAACATAGCGCAAATATGGATAAGGACGATACAGATGTGGACGGTACAGGCGCTAACTTGGAACTTTATTTTAGACAAAACACCACGTCGAATATGTAGGAACCTTTCGACGCTATCAGTCCGTGAGTATGAGCAAGGAAGAGCACAGTCGAGAATAACGCTAGGCGGAAAAGGAAAATAAGAAATGCACGGTGACATTGGGGAAACGGGGGGAGGGGGGAGAGCAAGAAAAAAAAAAGGGAGACAAGCCTTGTAAAACGAATCGCTAAAGGTTATCATAAAACATCAAAACCCAACAATTAACACGGGTAAAACGAAGAAAACAAACAAAACTAGGATGAAGTGAAAAATAGAAAGACGAGAGGAGGATAGGAGTGGACTATAGGCTCGTGGGCTAAACAGTCATTAAATGTAACCATACCACGTAAAAAAAAGAAAAGAAAAAGGAAGGCTTAAAAAAAAAAAATGCAGTGTACAAGGATCCGCGCTAAGACAACCATGTGCTGAAGGAACTCAAAGGAGCCAAATCAAGACCGCTGTCCAGGCGATGCCATATTTTCATAGGATTTCACATAAATTAAAAAAAAAAAAAAAAGCTGACAGCGCGTTATAACGTCGAGATTGTTTTCTCTGCCAAATGCAAAAGTTTCTAAGGCTCGTACTAAGAAATAGAAAAGACGAGATCACTGCATGACAAAACATCCAACGAAGTTCCCAGAATGCAAGGCGAACATCGTGTACAGGATCCGTATCAGTTGCGGACTTCATTATATTGGGCAGTCTGGAAGATGCTTCAATGAGATGGCGAGAGAACATAGATTATGTGTACGTAACAAATCACTGAGTACAAACCTTGCCGACCATTTCAAAGCATGTAAAACAGATCCAAAGTATGAACGTGACCCCCTGGTAGATAAAAAAGGCTTCATAAGAGAGCCTAGAGAAAGAAACAGAAGGCGAAGTCATGGAGGCGTACTTTATAAGAAGGGCCGGGCGTCCAGCTCGCCTTCTATCAATTTACTTGAGATCGAGTTTGAATTCCTGGATAGCCAACCGTAGGTGTTTACCATTCTGCACGCTTTCCACAAGCCACTATTGTTGTGTTTGATCCAGAATGGGTTCACTTCCAGTATTTACGCTTTTATTCGCTACCGTTTTTTCTCTTAGCTTTACCTTCCTTGATATTCTTGTTCTCCCATATAGGCCCCTTTCATTTCGCCTCTTTCAAGTCACATGAATGTTTTATAGCGGAGCCATCCATAGTCATGTTTTCATATTTTGTGCTGTCTTTCCTTTTTTTTTTCCTTATTCCTCTTCTTTTCATTTCTCTTTTTGTTTCTTATTTTTCTTCCTAGTTTCGGTCTTTTTTCTTTCTTACAATACTTTTTCATTTTATTTCATTTCCTTGCCTTCATTTCTTTCTATACTATTCATTTTATTTTTTAATTTTATTTTTACAATTTATTCTTTATTTTTATTTTTTCGTTTTTATGTTTATATGATCTGTATATATTTTATTTCTTTTTCATCTTTTCACTGGGTAGAAGTTTACATCTTCTGCTTTTTGGCTTTTAGCGCTTACTACACTTGCCATGCTTTTTTCCCAATAGTTTCCTCGAGCGCTTTGTCATCTTGTGTCTCTTCCCCCGTTTGTCTTAGCGTAAAGCCTCGTACATTCCTGTTTAATTTCATTTTATCCCTTCCATTTTATTTATACTCGGAATACTTTGCATTTTATGATTGTTTAGCGTACGAGCCTAGTACACTTTCACCTTTCTCTTTTTCACTTCGTCCTCGTTCTTGTTTACCCGCGGAAATTGTTGGGCTTTGATGTGTTAGGGCAACCTTCAGGAAAACGCGCTTTTAAAAGTGATTCGTCTGACAAGCCTTGTCTCTTTTTCGTTTTTGTCCCCCCCTTCTGTGCACTTATTATTTTCTCTTTCTACAAAATGTTGAAGTGTAAGTTGAAAGTTTATTTTCGAATCAAAATACAACGTACAAGAATATACAGCGAGAGGTCCCATGGTACAAGACCGCAGGTGGGACCTCCCATGGTAATAGATTTCGATAGGCAGCATAAATAATAATATTATTGTAAGGAAATTTATGAAACAACACTGAAAATAAATAACGAAATACATAGTAAAGAGTGCATTGCCGACAAATTTAGATATAAAAATAGAATACAGAAAAAAGTACAAAAAACACTTACGAATTCCGCGACACAAAAGATAAACAAAGAAATCATAAATTAAGAAGAGAGTCGTGTTACCTTTATTGCTCTCTTTTTGCGCATGCTGATGTCCAGTCTACATCCCTGTCGTCCGTGCCGATATTTGAGCTTATTTTAAGAACGAATTGTTAGCAGCTAGCCCAAACCAAACATCTGTTGCATGAGAAAGAGCTGCGTGTGAAAATGCGGATGGCCTGGTTTTGTAAATTTTGCAAAGCGAATAATTGGTGATGGCATTTATTTCATCATGCAGCAATGCCGTAAGTTACATCACTGCATGTGTATGAATGCATAATACAAGGATAAAAATATGTTAAAAGAAAATAGGGGATTTTAAATATTTTGGTTTGGTTTAGTTCTGGGGTTTAACGTCTCAAATAGATTCAGGCTATGTGAGATGTCGTAGCGGAAGCCTTCAGAAATTTCGCCCACCTGGGGTTCTTTAACGTGCACTGACATCGCACAACGCACGGGAACCTAGCTTTTCGCGTCCGCCGAAAAGCGGCCGCCGAGGACGGGATGTTCAATATTTGTTTCGGTCTATGGTGTTTGACGTCCCAAATGACATAAACTATAGACGCCGTAGTTGAGGGCTCCGGAAATTTCGACCACCTAGGGGTTCTTTAACGTGCACTGACATCGCACAACACACGGGAACCTAGCTTTTCGCGTCCGCCGAAAAGCGGCCGCCGAGGACGGGATGTTCAATATTTGTTTCGGTCTATGGTGTTTGACGTCCCAAATGACATAAACTATAGACGCCGTAGTTGAGGGCACCGGAAATTTCGACCACCTAGGGGTTCTTTAACGTGCACTGACATCGCACAACACACGGGAACCTAGCTTTTCGCGTCCGCCGAAAAGCGGCCGCCGAGGACGGGATGTTCAATATTTGTTTCGGTCTATGGTGTTTGACGTCCCAAATGACATAAACTATAGACGCCGTAGTTGAGGGCACCGGAAATTTCGACCACCTAGGGGTTCTTTAACGTGCACTGACATCGCACAACACACGGGAACCTAGCTTTTCGCGTCCGCCGAGGACGGGATGTTCAATATTTGTTTCGGTCTATGGTGTTTGACGTCCCAAATGACATAAACTATAGACGCCGTAGTTGAGGGCTCCGGAAATTTCGACCACCTAGGGGTTCTTTAACGTGCACTGACATCGCACAACACACGGGAACCTAGCTTTTCGCGTCCGCCGAAAAGCGGCCGCCGAGGACGGGATGTTCAATATTTGTTTCGGTCTATGGTGTTTGACGTCCCAAATGACATAAACTATAGACGCCGTAGTTGAGGGCTCCGGAAATTTCGACCACCTAGGGGTTCTTTAACGTGCACTGACATCGCACAACACACGGGAACCTAGCTTTTCGCGTCCGCCGAAAAGCGGCCGCCGAGGACGGGATGTTCAATATTTGTTTCGGTCTATGGTGTTTGACGCCCCAAAGGACGTAAACTATAGACACCGTAGTTGAGGGCACCGGAAATTTCGACCACCTAGGGGTTCTTTAACGTACACTGACATCGCACAGCACACGGGAACCTAGCTTTTCGCGTCCGCCGAAAAGCCTCCGCCGAGGAAGGGATGTTCAATATTTGTTTCGGTCTATGGTGTTTGACGCCCCAAAGGACGTAAACTATAGACACCGTAGTTGAGGGCTCCGGAAATTTCGACCACCTGGGGTTCTTTAACGTACACTGACATCGCACAACACACGGGAACCTAGATTTTCGCGTCCGCCGAAAAGCGGCCGCCGAGGACGGGATGTTCAATATTTGTTTCGGTCTATGGTGTTTGACGTCCCAAATGACATAAACTATAGACGCCGTAGTTGAGGGCTCCGGAAATTTCGACCACCTAGGGGTTCTTTAATGTGCACTGACATCGCACAACACACGGGAACCTAGCTTTTCGCGTCCGCCGAAAAGCGGCCGCCGAGGACGGGATGTTCAATATTTGTTTCGGTCTATGGTGTTTGACGTCCCAAATGACATAAACTATAGACGCCGTAGTTGAGGGCTCCGGAAATTTCGACCACCTAGGGGTTCTTTAACGTGCACTGACATCGCACAACACACGGGAACCTAGCTTTTCGCGTCCGCCGAAAAGCGGCCGCCGAGGACGGGATGTTCAATATTTGTTTCGGTCTATGGTGTTTGACGCCCCAAAGGACGTAAACTATAGACACCGTAGTTGAGGGCTCCGGAAATTTCGACCACCTGGGGTTCTTTAACGTACACTGACATCGCACAACACACGGGAACCTAGCTTTTCGCGTCCGCCGAAAAGCCTCCGCCGAGGAAGGGATGTTCAATATTTGTTTCGGTCTATGGTGTTTGACGTCTTAAACGACATAAACTAAAGACATCGTAGTTGAGGGCTCCGGAAATTTAGACCACCTGGGGTTCTTAACGTGCACTGACGCCGCAGAATGCACTGGCTCCTAGTTTTTCGCTTCCATCGAAAAACAGCAGCCACGCCTCATTTATCAAGCACAGTTTCATCACTTGACAAGAGCTCAATGGGATCGTCTAGAATCAGTAAATAGAGAGGCTATGAGAAGCATTACTTGTCTGCCCCGCATCACACCGGTCGTGGCACAAGATAACGCTCAGCTCAACACATTAGATGAATTAGTACAGCAACGCCGTGATGCTCGTAGCCATAAGGCGACCCTTTTGCACTCACCGCGAGCACTCCGGGCCTATGCTACATCGCACACCATATTGCCGCCGACAACGCCAGTTCTTCCGCCATGGAATTTTGTTCAGCTGAGCAAAAACAATCCTACTGACCTTCATAGACCAACGACATCTTATGCGGCATCATCCCTTCGTGAAAGGATAGCAGAGCAAGACACCAAGCTGCCCCAAGGCTCAATAATTGCATAGGTAGATGCCAGCATTGACGGATGTGAAACGACAACTGCAATTCATTGTCCTTGTAAGATGGCGCTTAAGAGCACATCCAGATATCAATTTGCTGAACCTCCTTCTTCTTTCTGTGCTGAGCTGGTTGCTGTCCAAGAGGCCCTTCGCTCTCTCTCCGTCACGACCTTACTACTTACAGCTAAAATTGTCATCCGCACCGACGCCCTCCAAGAAATACGTCTGCTCCGACGCGTCAGTCGCAGCCCAGAAATCTGCCAGAATATACATCGTCTGGCGGCTCGCATCTCGCAAACCATTCGAATTGAGTGGGTCCCACGTGACCTACTCAGTTCTCAAACCTCTGCAGATTCTGCAACCCGCCAGGCGACTCTACCTTCATCATTGACACGCTTCCTCACTATGGATGATGCCACTCTGCTTCTCACAAGAAAGGAACACCTCCGGCGCCGCACACGTGCTCTTGTCCCACCGTGCGCGATAACCCTCCCCAGCGGTCTTACCCGCGCTGAGGAGGTTGCGCTACGGAGGATCCGGGTCGGGGTTGCCCTCACACCTGCGGTGACACGAACATGGCCGCAATATCGACATTTATATCAACGTCCAGGATGTCCTGTCTACGAGTCACCAGATAACGAGGCAGATATTCACCACTTGTTGTGGGTTTGCCCGGCACTGAAGCCGACAAGAATTCGGCACCTAACGGATGGGCCTTTCGCCGAACAACCCATCTTCATACATTGCATGGACTCAAGGGCCTTATCATCGCTCTCTCTAGAACTTTATTCGAAAAGCTAACCTTTTTTTCTTTCATTTAATACCCCCTTTATTTTTTAGATATTCCATTATGCCCCTGATGCAAAAAACAACGTTATATATATATATATATATATATATATATATATATATATATATATATATATATATATATATATATATATATATATATATATATATAAATCAGCAGTCAGTATTCAACCCGCTTCCCTGGGTTCATCAGTCGAGGCTTTTAATGAGCGGCCCATAATTGCAGATATATAAATATATATATATATATATATATATATATATATATATATATATATATATATATATATATATATATATATATATATATATATATAAGAAGGAAAGAAGCCAACAGTCGGCGAGGCCAAGGAAAGCGTTGGGGATGGTACTTTTATGTCTTTTTTTAATGTTTACTTGGATAATCACAGAAATAAGTAATGTAATCTTTTTAGAGGAAAGATAAATAGACACAAAGTAGAAGAAAAAACAATGTGCCGATGGTGGGATTCGAACCCACGACCTCCGAATAACGCGTCCGGTGCTCTTCCAACTGAGCTACATCGGCCGCTGTCCCCCCTGCTACTTGCTTGGGTATTTATGTTGTCTGTATACGAACCTTGAGAGTGTTCACCAGCGCCACCCTTAGCCATAGCGGCGGACGTGGGACGTCCTTTGTTACCGCCTGCGTCACGTAGAACGTGATCAAGAGCAAGGGCGAAAGCTGTGCTAGAACCCTCTTACGCTACCTATGGCTTCAAGACTGCCAGAACCTTGAACCTTTCCCCTTGATTGATCTGCTTATATACATACATATATATATATATATATATATATATATATATATATATATATATATATATATATATATATTTCAGGTGAGCAACACTGGGGAAAAATTGAAGAGTTGGATGCAGATTAACACCGAGAAAGCTGGTGCAATCAAATTGATACTCGTTCGGCTAGTTGGTTAATCATGACTTCAATAATAGCGCAGGTAGAAAGAAGGGATGAGAAGACACAATGGAATAGAGCGCTGATTTCGAACTGTTTATTTGACCAAGCGTGCCATGTGTATATGCACCAGCAAGTGTGAAATCATAGAAAGGGAAAGGGAAACGATACTCGCCATGATTCCACAGCATAGCACCAAGAGAAATTAGAGAAATTATCAAGGCGGTGAAGAGATAAGTGTGTGAGCATGCCATCGGTCGTTTTGCGCCAGAAAGAACTCAGATTTTTAGATGGATGAGATTGGGCTCCTGGTGCTATGCTGTGGCGTAGGGGTAGTAATTGCGGAAGGTAACCTTGGAAATTCTTTAAGGAATTTCCTATTTTTTAAAATTAATAGCATGGGTGCACAGTCCGTGCTCCTATTTTGTATTTTAGTCGGTTATTTAAGACGCCATACTAAGTTTTCTAATGCGACGATAAAAAAGCAGTAAAAAGCTGACTCTTGTTTTTTTTTTTCCATCATTTTCTTTTCGGTGTATGCTGCTTAGTGAACTGTTTATCAGCCAAGGATTTCAAGAGTATCTGTACAAGCTTATTTTCAACATTACTACTCTACAAGAAAACGCCGATTAGTACGTAAAACATGGCACAAAGTGCCCACTAAAATGCTGTTTGCTTCGAAAAGCCTCTATGAAGTTGAACTGTTTCCGTACGCAAAACGATCGGCTGGCTTACGTACCTAACTGCTCTCCTTTAGCGAAATGCAACATGAACAGCATGGCGGTCCGCTATTTTTAACAACACGGGAATCTGTAGCTCACTTAAATACGGAAGACAACGTAAGACTGCTCACAGGCCAAACAGATATTGCGCTGATGATCTGGAGTTCATGCGCGCAGTTACAATGATCGCAAGAGATTCCTGCAGCGCATGGAGCTTTGCTGTCCATCTCCCGAACCACCTGCACCCGATTGAATGAAGGCGTGCACCCGGCTCGCATTTATGAGTTACGTATGCACGCCGTATAGATCGTGCAGTCTGGCAGACGTATGGTCGACAGCTGACCTGCCCACCGCGCAGGGCAATGCCGAACTGGTTGAATAAAGCGCGGCTGGCGGCAGCTCTGTGCACCATTTCGCTGTGCGTTAAAAAGTGGCGCAATCCGTGCTCTGCTGACTCGATAAGAGCCCCGCATATGTGACCTCATGGAATCTTGTTCTAGCCAGCCGGCTGCGTTGCTGGTGGGTGAAGCAAAGTATTCAGTGATGGAGAGAGAGAGAGTGGAACCGCACTGCACGCATCCGCAGCTTCCTGTTGTTGTGGAAACGTTTTCTATTGTAAAAGCTTGAAGATCCATCTCCGCTGCGTAGCTCCAAAAATTTCCTGTTTGTCTCTTCGTCTTGAGCAGGGGTAAACATGAACTGCATTGCAAGGAGGGCTTAGCACATCTAGGTCGGCTTATGAATGGTGGTAGCCGCCCACCGGGGTTCAGCCAGAGCTTTTGGCTGGTGAATGCTAGCTGGCATGTCTTCGATGGCTTTTGTTTTTCGGGCTGAGCAATGGCGGTCCATGGCAGCGCCTGTTGCTTCCCTGGCTGCTTTTGAGGGTTAAGAAGCGTCCGATATCCGACGTTTTTCTTAACTAGACTGTCTGAAAGTCCACTTCGAGGTTCCCCCGGCGTCTATTTCATATTTCTGTTCTCTGCCTTTCTATCTAAGCTCACCAGCGCTGATATATTTTGAACATATAATATTGCTATTAGTGCTGAATAGCTTACCTGATCCATCGAATAAAGCGCAAACTGGCTGCTGGCGACACAGCCTCTATTAGTGTTGACGTCTTCCGTTTCTTGGCATCCTTCAGTGAGTGTCGAACTGTTTTCTGGCCGTACGAGGCTAAAACATCGACTGAGGTTACAGTGTGAATTTCCTACTGTCGGTTGCTGAAAGTGAGGCGGTGCTTTGCCAACCTTACAACAGGCAAAAACACCCGTAGGCAATGACCGTCGTCGCGGCAACAAAAACGACCTTTCAAATTTGCTCTTGCTCAGCAGACGCAGTGTACAATTCGCCTGTTGAGCGAGGATATGGCGCCGCCATGCTGGAAGGTAGCCTAGCAAGCGGTCATAGCCACTTCCCATGTGTTTCCGATGGGAGCGGTGCGGAGTAACGCCGTCCAGATTACTTCCATCGTGCGCCGCTAGGGTCTTGCGCATGCGCAGATCAGTCGTAGAAAAAGCAGCTGGATCACTTTATAGTGCACTCTCGGTACGCATGAAACTGAACGGCGAACGAGAAGTGAAAGCACTCGCTATGTTGGTTCTGTGCTTGAGGTATTTCGCCACTGAGATCTCGTTTCGGAGCCTGCGCACAGGGCTGTCAGGGTGGAATGAGCTGAATCTAGGTGGAAACCAATCCTGAGTCCTCCCGTATCTAGTGTCTCTCTCTCGGATAGTTCATTATGTCGTATTAGAAACGTTCTTTACGAATATTATGAATAGTCAGTTATAAACACAATCAATTAAACATTTTGTTTACTTTTTTTATTTCTCATTCTAGGAGCTGACGATAATGTTTGCTCTTCTTGTTTCTTCTCCTGTCCGCTCCGCAGCGGGCGGCGACGTGAGCGAAACGGCCCGACACTCGCCGTGTCGAGATTGCGCGCTGACTGCTCGGCAGCCGACCTTTGACCTCCGGCCTTCGAAGATCAGTCGGCGCGAGGCACGGCCTCACCTCGCGGCTCAGGAGGCCCCCAGCGTTGCCGGCGGGAGGGATATCCGCCCATCACCGACCGGTAACCCGACGACGCGTGCATAAGAAAAACGAGAAAAGGGAAGAAATAAACGAAAAACGGAGACGGCTGGAAGTGCGGGGAGCTAATAAAAAGGCAAACGCGGCGCGGCCGAATTACGGACCGCATTATAGCGGCGACGAAAATGACTCTCCCAGCAGCAACGGCGTGATTGTGGTGGCCTCATTTCGGGCCGCTTTCTTTCTACGAGCCGGGCGGTAATTCGACGCGCGTGCACGTGCGAACGAGGTTTCCGTGCGTGGCTGGCGCACAATCCGAAACGTCTCCCCAAGAGGCGGCGGCGCCGTTCCGGCTCACCGTTGGGCGGCACGCGGAACCGTGGCGACCTTCTCTGCGGTTCAATTGCGCGCCGATGACGAAGGACACGGCGAGACACAGTGACAACAAAGGCGTAATCACGCCCTCCGCGATACGCAATGCGCGCCCTTCTCTCGAGCACGCCCCGTTGCTCCGGGAGAGGAAAGAATTTGTTACCCGCTGAATGAATTAAGGGCTGCCAGGAGAAGCTATTGCGCCTCGCGACGATTGTCCGTTAAGCAGGGGACACATTGGGCGCTGACGGGGGGGGGGGGGGGGGGGGTGCACGGACAAAGCGTCCATTCACACGACAGACGTGCTTGCGCCGCTTCGTCTAGGCGCGGTCTTGACTGTTGGTTATTGAAAGGCGTAACTATCCTGGATGCGTTGAATACAGAAAATTGGCTTATACTGCAAACCGACCACGAAAAGCAGAAAAAAGGTAAACTTTGGTCAGTCAGAGTAACTACGAATCCGGGAGAAAATAAGACGTATATATGCATTGCCGGGTCAGAGAAGGTCAGGTGCGACAGTGAGCGCGCAAGTCTCCTGTGCAGACCGCGGCTAGAAGATGACCGAGTTAATGAAATGCGAGTGGAAGAGGCTCCCGTCCTGCAATGAACGTGACCTGCTTAATGACAAAAATGAGTTGGAGGAGAAGAAAGCATTGTCAAATAGTTGCAGCGTAAACCACTTAAAGGGTGCAGTGGTGGGCGTTTTGTCATTTCGCTCCGCGCACCTTCGGACGCCGCTGCAGGGGTGAAGGGCGGTGTAATTCTTTTCTTCTCGCCGGTCAATGGGGTAACACGAATAAAGCGCAACATGACGGGCCTGCGTCATAGCTGCGGTCGCTGCTCCTCAGTCGTTTTGGCTTTGCGTAACGAAACAACGAGGCTGGCTCACCTGCTGTGCTCGCCTCGGTGTACGTGCACAAAGGTTAGCCGAAGCACGAACCTCGCGAAACCGCCGTTCCGGTGTCCTCACTCCAGAGTCCATGCCGTCGCGGACTCCTCAACACACAGCTCTTTGGGATCAATTTATTAACACAGGCGTCGTTGTTATTTACAAAGAATTTACGCCCCAATGTAGCGCACGAGCTATTAAGGACATTGTAATAGGACTTCGCGATAATTTCGACTCCACTGATAATTGCACTGCACTCGGGCGGCCGCAACCAGGATTTGATCCCATGACCTTTGGCCAACAGCCCAACGCGATATATCGTGAATGAGGCTTCGATGACCATGTCGTTCACCGCATAATTTAGCACCTCAAAACAGGGAATCTACACCGGCGAGGATGTAAGTGAGAGGAAGCTCGACACGTAAACACCCCACTCTCGTTCGATGATGCATGCGTGTTTGTCCATACGTGCGTGCATGTAGGTGAGAGTGAGTGAGTGGGTGAGGGATGGGCGCACATGTCATGTCATATCAAACTTGTGTCGTCAGCATTGAGGCTCCGTTGTTATCTGCCTACCAACAGTGCATAAAGCAGGCCTATGTGTTCGTGTCTGGGGCGCACCGAAACTCATCGCAAACAATTGCTACAACGCCATTCTCTAAGCGCTACCTCATTGATACACGAAGGGGACGTCACATATCTTATTCTGATATGTTCGCACGACTGCGAAACCTTGAGTAGACCTGGTCGGTTTCGTTTAATGTGCAGGCTATCCACATTGCCCCCTACGAAGCGTCTTGCTACACCGAAGCACGGTATGGCGGAAACGAGATGCGAAAACAAAGTTCAGCGTGACCCGATATGCGGCCAAATCGCAGTGTAACGCGAACGGCGGCGCGCACAGGCGGCGGCCGCTGCAGAGCACGTGCTACAAGAAAAGGGGAGGAATAGTATGGGATAAATGGCAACGGGGCCGCACTACGTCGGTTCCGCCCGTTGGTTCCGCATACTTTCCAGCCGCGGCAGGGCTGCCCCCGAGAATAGCGCAAAGCCGATCCGCGAAGCGTGCATTCGGCAAACATCGCCCGATGTTTTGTGTGCACACACACGCCAGGAAGAAGAAGGGCGCGATCGAACAAAGCCAAAGACGTGCTACTGCGAGAGTCGCATTTCTTTCCGGCTGGATGGACGCTCATCGCGCATCTGGAAACGGGGGCTGACCTCCGTTTTGGCGCGGCCTGGGGTCTCCCTGCTCCGCTGGTCAAGGAGCGATCGCCATGCTCGATTGAACCGGGTCAGGCCCCGCTGGGCTGCGATCCAAATCCCACGAGCCCCCACTCCCTACATATCGCGTACGCACCGATATCCGGCGGTCCACCCGATTCGGACCTTTGCCCATGTGGTGCACATTCCACCGTCGCGGCGACGCGTCGCCAAATCCTTCCGCTTGGCCCCGATATGCCGTAACTGGAGTGTGCCGCCGTGATCTGGATGAAAAATGACAGGGGGGGGGGGGGGGAGGGGGGAGGTTAGATCAAAATGCGTGTCCTCGGCGCTCTTGCCTTCTTTGCGAGTCTGTTTTGTCGTGCCTACCATGCGGCTTAATTCTTGGTAAACCGTTGTGGTTGTCACGCACTGCAAATGTGGCTTTGGGACTACCAGAATAGAGCGGAACATGCAGTGCAGACAAGACAATTAATGCACCGAATGCTTCCCTGTGCTTTATACAGTGACCCGGAACGACCAACCATCGAGTAAGCTTAATGCGGAATCTGCATACTTGAATCCTGTGTAGCGGTTACAAGCGTGCATTCCTTTCAGAAACACATTTATGGACTTGTGACCTAGGAAGAACTTGCCTTAGCGAAAGAAGAAATTTAATAGGACGGTGCATGCTTTTGGTGAGGAAAGAGGGGGGGGGGGGGGGATAAAATAGCACCCTATAATATATGGAAATATGGCCCACCACCGTGATTAGCTTGAATGCGTCTGAAATTTGTTCGGGCCGCTTCAGCCGTCGAAGCTTTAAGCTTTCTACCTACATCTCGGTCATTTTACGAAATGCACGAAAGACCGGCTTCTTTGTGGTGTTGGTGACGGCGGTTTTTCTGGTTTTATATATGGAACAGCGAAAGCTTTGTATCCTTGCCCCTGTTTCTGACTGCAGTTCGTAAAACACTGCCGCTAGCTTGTACACGTAACTTGCGTGACATTGCTTGCATCATGTATAGTTTCATGTCTCGAGACTCATGCTAAGCAAAGAATGATTGGTTTTTCTCTCTTAGCACATGTAAGTACCGTCTATGATGTCATGATATCTACAGCCGGTAGTCTCGGGCTTTGGCAACAGGGTCCAAGCTGAGAATCGATCGCGAGAGGACTCGTTAAAAAAGTACAACCCGGCCAGCGATATTTCATGCGACTCGGATCTGTTTAAACCTCCAAGCTCTTTATTTCGGCTTGATATTCTTTCAGTAAATGAAAGCACTTGTCTGTGCATTAATTACCAGAGTGAATGAAAATTTTGCGTACACAACAGACATGGACCAGAAGACACACCGATCTTTTTGCGCCGATCCGAGGTTGCAGTTACAAAGCCGAACAGAAAACTTGAGTTCTTGCAAATAACACTGCCTTGTATTACATACAGCCTTGCGGATCTTTAATAACATCACGTGAGCGTCAATTTCTAGATACAACGGCGCCGAAGTGAAGCACAGCAGGAGTGAAATAACGAGCACGAGCATCGGCCATGCTGCTTGAGAAAGCGTAGCCCCGCGGACCAAGTTTTATTGCTTTTCTTTTGGGTTCCATCTGATGTAAGTTCATGGCTCTGAATTATGCAAACGTGTAACTTTGCAAGCTCAACTTGAGACTTCGATTGCGTTTGCAAGCAGCGTCTCCAAATTGTTTTAAATATTGCTAAATAATTACTCATTTATTACAGAGTCATTTGGTCAATTCGCTCTCGCAATACCATCTAATATCCGCTAGTTTTCAGGGTTAGCTCAGTTGGTAGAGTGACTGTCCCTAGTAGGAAGTGGTCTCGGAAAAGAATCCCAGATCAGGACGAATTTTTCTTGAGCTACTACGTTGGTGCGAAGTCCGAGCGTTATACGTTGTAGTAAAATGGCTGGGCTTGGGTGGACGTAAATGTTTTATCGTTCCCTTGTGTTTAAATGAATATGCCTATAACGGGTGGCACTTACAATTAGCTTTTCGTGAGTAATGATTGCAAGTCATTTCTTGGATTTGCTAGACTGTCTATTGCAAATGTGCGCTCTTTTTGGTACCACCCGAACTATATGAAGCGGATAAAACAATTAGTCGCAGCTTCTTGGGCATCCGATGCATAACAACCGACCACTTGCCGGGATCAATTTGCTGCGATCAGAATAGCCTACCAGATCGATGTCGGTACCTTCACCAGCAGGGAGCTTGGGCATGAATGAACCTCGCAGTGGTTTTCTCTAACCGTTGCATTCCGGGGCAGCAGCCCCGAGAAGTCGACGCTCGCGCGATATAAAGAAAAAAAAAAAAAAAAACAACTGTGAAACTACGTTGTTACTGCATCAGCACATGTACGAGCGTCTTCTTTTGTCACACAGGAAGTGGAAGATGCCAAACAAAGCTACAAAACACGCCCTAGACACGCTAACAGGCACGCAGATAGTAATGCAGTGGCCGATAAATGAGCAAAGTAGAAGATGAAGTCCTCCATTTTTGGGAATTCATGAATTGATGGCTACCTTTAGCTGCACAATTAACTACCGATCTCCGTGGAGAAGCTCTTGAGAAGCCACCATGGTATCTCAGAATTATGACATATACTTATTCACACAAAGCACTGCAAGTGACTTTATTGCCTTTCATTAAAATGAACCAGGCCAATGCCGTCAAAACGTAGAAAAAAAAAAAAAACGGAAGCCGTTTTATCTCT
>NC_139344.1:23143412-23168412 GCF_055883805.1 Amblyomma maculatum
CTTACAGTTTAAATTATATGTAAATTTCTGTTAAACGATACGTTTCTTTCGACAATGAGAGCCCCTTTGGCTAGCTTTCCGTTTGAATGGGTTTTCTGCTTCGAAGTAATGAAGCAGCCCCGACATGGATTTTCCTTAATCAACTGTGCTTAGCCGGTAAATTTTAGGCGAATTTCTGGAAATAACGTCTCCCATACAATTCAGTTTCGTGCAGTTTCAAGACTTGGAAACCTTTATCCGTCGCTACCTCGGCATGGAACAAGTTCCTGGGCTAGGTGGCTGATATTTATAAAGGTAAAATTTTATAGCGCAAATGCCAGACAGACTCTTAGACAACGGGAAGTACTGACGCTGCTGACTGCCTACAACTTACACTTACACTGTCGATCGGAAAGAATTAAGCGGCCGCTGGCGTAATCTCTAAAGTGCATGTGTTATAACATGTCATCGTAACATTAGTGTAATATTTAGCCGAAGTTAGTTGTAGCGTACGAATGACGGACGCTCTCGAATTACGCTGGAAGAAAAAAAAAATACTCTTCCGGCAATCTGAAAATTGCCTTGTCTGACAACTGTTGACAACTTTCTCGTCAATTTAAATCAGAGACTGTAAGTTTGGCTTCGATGTTTAGAACGCGCTACAACAGACCTTCATTTTTTTTAAAGATGACTGTGAAAAAAACTACTGCCCGAACTGCAGGATGACGTTAGCAGTGGAATCAAGTAAGTGTAACTCAGTGTTAGTTCTTAAGAACGGAGCCTTGTATGGAATCTTTTTCCCCTCAAAAATCAACGTTTATCGGGTCCAGAATCAATGCATCATGAAAATCTCATAGGTAAGCGCCCCAAAGTCACACGACTGCACCGGGCCCCCTGTAGATCACTGTAACGTTATGAAATATTAACAGCAATGTCAGCCTAACGATTACAAGCAAGAGAACACCAATTCCAGGCAGAAGCGCAGTACAAATATATTTTATAATGACAGTGATAATAAAATTTTGGGAAACAATAAAAATAACGTCAGTTTCCATACATAAAGACCTTCAGCTGATTATTGAAAGCACTGGAAAACTACGAGGTTTTCAATGAATCAGGAGTCGTGTTCCGAGTGAACTAGCTACAGAAGGTGGCGTCCGCTTTCCATAATTGGTGCGCAGTTTTGGGAGTAAATGGTTTCCAGCTGCAGATCTAGCGGATTTGTAGTTTGTCAGCAAGATGGGGTTGATAGATTGGAAATGTAAGGTGTGATACAATAGCTTAAAGAGCATTAACTATAATGGGATACTGAAAAATGTGGTGGATAGATTCGATGTTGTGATTATATAACTAACAAGGAGCATTAGTAGTGAAAGAGCTTCTTGAAAACATAGCGCAAATATAGATAAGGACGACACAGATGTGGATGGTACAGGCGCTAACTTGGAACTTTATTTTAGACAAAACACCACGTCGAATATGTAGGACCCCTTTGACGCTATCAGTCCGTGAGTATGAGCAAGGAAGAGCACAGTCGAGAATAACGCTAGGTGGAAAAGGAAAATAAGAAATGCACGGTGACATTGGGGAAACGGGGGGAGGGTGGAGAGCAAAAAAAAAGAAAAAAAAAGGGAGACAAGCCTTGTAAAAAGAATCGCTAAAGGTTATCATAAAACATCAAAACACAACAATTAACACCGGTAAAACGAAGAAAACAAACAAAACTAGGATGAAGTGAAAAATAAAAAGACGAGAGGAGGAGAGGAGTGGACTATAGGCTCGTGGGCTAAACAGTCATTAAATGTAACCATACCAAGTAAAAAAGAAAAAGGAAGGGTTAGAAAAAAAGAAAGAAAGGCAGTGTACAAGGATTTGCGCTAAGACAACCATGTGCTGAAGTGACTCAAAGGAGCCAAAGCAAGACCGCTGTCCATGGCGATGCCATATTTTCATAGGATTTTACATAAAAAAAAAAAAAAAGCTGGCAGCGCGTTATAACGTCGAGATTGTTTTCTCTGCCAAATGCAAAAGTTTCCAAGGCTCGTACTAAGAAATAGAAAAGACGAGATCACTGCATGACAAAACATCCAACGAAGTTCCCAGAATGCAAGGCGAACATCGTGTACAGGATCCGTATCAGTTGCGGACTTCATTATATTGGGCAGTCTGGAAGATCCTTCAATGAGATGGCGAGAGAACATAGATTATGTGTACGTAACAAATCACTGAGTACAAACCTTGCCGACCATTTCAAAGCATGTAAAACAGATCCAAAGTATGAACGTGACCCCCTGGTAGATAAAAAAGGCTTCATAAGAGAGCCTTCATAATTTTGCCTTCAGTTCATCGCTTTCTAGACTTTTGTAAGACTCTGTAGTGTTAAATGAAAAAGATAGCTATATATATATATATATATATATATATATATATATATATATATATATATATATATATATATATATATATTTCAGGTGAGCAACACTGGAACACTGGGGAAAAATTGAAGAGTTGGATGCAGATTAACACAGAGCAAGCTGGTGCAATCAAGATTGATATTCGTTCGGCTAGTTGGTTAATCATGACTTCAATAATAGCACAGGTAGAAAGAAGGGATGAGAAGACAAAATAGAATAGAGCGCTGATTTCGAACTGTTTATTTGACCGAGCGTGCCATGTATATATGCACCAGCAAGTGTGAAATCATAGAAAGGGAAATGGAAACGATACTCGTCATGATGCCACAGCATAGCACCAAGAGAAATTAGAGAAATTATCAAGGCGGTGAAGATTGTGCGTGCGGGAGATAAGTGTGTGAGCATGCCATCGGTCTTTTTGCGCCAGAAGGAACTCATATTTTTAGATGGATGAGATTGGGCTCCTGGTGCTATGCTGTGGCGTAGGGGTAGTAATTGCGGAAGGTAACCTTGGAAATTCTTTAAGGAATTTCCTATTTTTTAAAATTAATAGCATGGGTGCACAGTCTGTGCTCCTATTTTGTTTTGTATTTTAGTCGGTTATTCAAGACGCCATACTAAGTTTTCTAATGCGACGATAAAAAAGCAGTAAAAAGCTGACTCTTGTTTTTTTTTTTTCCTTCATTTTCTTTTCGGTGTATGCTGCTTAGTGAACTGTTTATCAGCCAAGGATTTCAAGAGTATCTGTACAAGCTTATTTTCAACATTACTACTCTACAAGAAAACGCTGATTAGTACGTAAAACATGGCACAAAGTGCCCACTAAAATGCTGTTTGCTTCGAAAAGCCTCTATGAAGTTGAACTGTTTCCGTACGCAAAACGATCGGCTGGCTTACGTACCTAACTGCTCTCCTTTAGCGAAATGCAACATGAACAGCATGGCGGTCCGCTATTTTTAACAACACGGGAATCTGTAGCTCACTTAAATACGGAAGACAACGTAAGACTGCTCACAGGCCAAACAGATATTGCGCTGATGATCTGGAGTTCATGCGCGCAGTTACAATGATTGCAAGAGATTCCTGCAGCGCATGGAGCTTTGCTATATAGTCCATCTCCCGAACCACCTGCACCCGATTGAATGAAGGCGTGCACCCGGCTCGCATTTATGAGTTACGTATGCACGCCGTATAGATCGTGCAGTCTGGCAGACGTATGGTCGACAGCTGACCTGCCCACCGCGCAGGGCAATGCCGAACTGGTTGAATAAAGCGCGGCTGGCGGCAGCTCTGTGCACCATTTCGCTGTGCGTTAAAAAGTGGCGCAATCCGTGCTCTGCTGACTCGATAAGAGCCCCGCATATGTGACCTCATGGAATCTTGTTCTAGCCAGCCGGCTGCGTTGCTGGTGGGTGAAGCAAAGTATTCAGTGATGGAGAGAGAGAGAGTGGAACCGCACTGCACGCATCCGCAGCTTCCTGTTGTTGTGGAAACGTTTTCTATTGTAAAAGCTTGAAGATCCATCTCCGCTGCGTAGCTCCAAAAATTTCCTGTTTGTCTCTTCGTCTTGAGCAGGGGTAAACATGAACTGCATTGCAAGGAGGGCTTAGCACATCTAGGTCGGCTTATGAATGGTGGTAGCCGCCCAATGGGGTTCAGCCAGAGCTTTTGGCTGGTGAATGCTAGCTGGCATGTCTTCGATGGCTTTTGTTTTTCGGGCTGAGCAATGGCGGTCCATGGCAGCGCCTGTTGCTTCCCTGGCTGCTTTTGAGGGTTAAGAAGCGTCCGATATCCGCCGTTTTTCTTAACTAGACTGTCTGAAAGTCCACTTCGAGGTTCCCCCGGCGTCTTTCTATTTAATTTTTTCTGTTCTCTGCCTTTCTATCTAAGCCCACCAGTGCTGATGTATTTTGAACATATAATATTGCTATGTAGTGCTGAATAGCTCAACTGATTCATTGAATAAAGCGCGAACTGGCTGCTGACGACACAGCCTCGATTAGTGTTGACGTCTTCCGTTTCTTGGCATCCTTCAGTGAGTGCCGAACTGTCTCCTGGCCGCACGAGGCTAAAAAATCGACTGAGGTTACAGTGTGAATTTCCTACTGTCGGTTGCTGAAAGTGAGGCGGTGCTTTGCCAACCTTACAACAGGCAAAAACACCCGTAGGCATTGACCGTCGTCGCGGCAACAAAAACGACCTTTTAAATTTGCTCTTGCTCAGCAGACGCAGTGTACAATTCGCCTGTTGAGCGAGGATATGGCGCCGCCATGCTGGAAGGTAGCCTAGCAAGCGGCCATAGCCACTTCCCATGTGTTTCCGACGGGAGCGGTGCGGAGTAACGCCATCCAGATTACTTCCATCGTGCGCCGCTAGGGTCTTGCGCACGCGCAGATCAGTCGTAGAAAAAGCGGCTGGATCACTTTATAGTGCACTCTCGGTACGCATGAAACTGAACGGCGAACGAGAAGTGAAAGCACTCGCTATGTTGGTTCTGTGCTTGAGGTATTTCGCCACTCAGATCGGAGCCTGCGCACAAAGCTCTCAGGGTGGGATGAGCTGAATCTAGGTGGAAAGCAATCCTGAGTCCTCCCGTATCTAGTGTATCTCTCTCGGATAGTTCATTATGTCGTATTAGAAACGTTCTTTAAGAATATTATGAATAAATAGTCAGTTATAAACACAATCAATTAAACATTTTGTTTACTTTTTTTATTTCTCACTCTAGGAGCTGACGATAATGTTTGCTCTTCTTGTTTCTTCTGTCCGCTCCGCAGCGGGCGGCGACGTGAGCGAAACGGCCCGACACTCGCCGTGTCGAGATTGCGCGCTGACTGCTCGGCAGCCGACCTTTGACCTCCGGCCTTCGAAGATCAGTCGGCGCGAGGCACGGCCTCACCTCGCGGCTCAGGAGGCCCCCAGCGTTGCCGGCGGGAGGGATATCCGCCCATCACCGACCAGTAACCCGACGACGCGTGCATAAGAAAAACGAGAAAAGGGAAGAAGATAAACGAAAAACGGAGACGGCTGGAAGTGCGGGGAGCTAATAAAAAGGCAAACGCGGCGCGCGGCCGAATTACGGACCGCATTATAGCGGCGACGAAAATGACTCTCCCGGCAGCAACGGCGTGATTGTGGTGGCCTCATTTCGGGCCGCTTTCTTTCTACGAGCCGGGCGGTAATTCGACGCGCGTGCACGTGCGAACGAGGTTTCCGTGCGTGGCTGGCGCACAATCCGAAACGTCTCCCCAAGAGGCGGCGGCGCCGTTCCGGCTCACCGTTGGGCGGCACGCGGAACCGTGGCGACCTTCTCTGCGGTTCAATTGCGCGCCGATGACGAAGGACACGGCGAGACACAGTGACAACAAAGGCGTAATCACGCCCTCCGCGATACGCAATGCGCGCCCTTCTCTCGAGCACGCCCCGTTGCTCCGGGAGAGGAAAGAATTTGTTATCCGCTGAATGAATTAAGGGCTGCCAGGAGAAGCTATTGCGCCTCGCGACGATTGCCCGTTAAGCAGGGGACACATTGGGCGCTGACGGGGGAAGGGGGGGGGGGGGGGGGGGTGCACGGACAAAGCGTCCATTCACACGACAGACGTGCTTGCGCCGCTTCGTGTAGGCGCGGTCTTGACTGTTGGTTATTGAAAGGCGTAACTATCCTGGATGAGTTGAAAACAGAAAATTGGCTTATACTGCAAACCGACCACGAAAAGCAGAAAAAAGGTAAACTTTGGTCAGTCAGAGTAACTACGAATCCGGGAGAAAATAAGACGTATATATGCATTGCCGGGTCAGAGAAGGTCAGGTGCGACAGTGAGCGCGCAAGTCTCCTGTGCAAACCGCGGCTAGATGATGACCGAGTTAATGAAATGTGAGTGGAAGAGGCTCCCGTCCTGCCATGAACGTGACCTGCTTAATGACAAAAATGAGTTGGAGGAGAAGAAAGCATTGTCAAATAGTTGCAGCGTAAACCACTTAAAGGGTGCAGTGGTGGGCGTTTTGTCATTTCGCTCCGCGCACCTTCGGACGCCGCTGCAGGGGCGAAGGGCGGTGTAATTCTTTTCTTCTCGCCGGTCAATGGGGCAACACGAATAAAGCGCAACATGACGGGCCTGCGTCATAGCTGCGGTCGCTGCTCCTCAGTCGTTTTGGCTAATTGCGTAACGAAACAACGAGGCTGGCTCACCTGCTGTGCTCGCCTCGGTGTACGTGCACAAAGATTAACCGAAGCACGAACCTCGCGAAACCGCCGTTCCGGTGTCCTCACTCCAGAGTCCATGCCGTCGCGGACTCCTCAACACACAGCTCTTTCGGATCAATTTATTAACACAGGTGTCGTTGTTATTTATAAAGAATTTACGCCCCAATGTAGCGCACGAGCTATTAAGGACATTGTAATAGGACTTCGCGATAATTTCGACTCCACTGATAATTGCACTGCACTCGGGCGGCCGCAACCAGGATTTGATCCCATGACCTTTGGCCAACAGCCCAACGCGATATATCGTGAATGAGGCTTCGATGACCATGTCGTTCACCGCATAATTTAGCCCCTCAAAACAGGGAATCTACACCGGCGAGGATGTAAGTGAGAGGCAGCTCGACACGTAAACACCCCACTCTCGTTCGATGATGCATGCGTGTTTGTCCATACGTGCGTGCATGTAGGTGAGAGTGAGTGAGTGGGTGAGGGATGGGCGCACATGTCATGTCATATCAAACTTGTGTCGTCAGCATTGAGGCTCCGTTGTTATCTGCCTACCAACAGTGCATAAAGCAGGCCTATGTGTTCGTGTCTGGGGTGCACCGAAACTCATCGCAAACAATTGCTACAACGCCATTCTCTAAGCGCTACCTCATTGATACACGAAGGGGACGTCACATATCTTCTGATATGTTCGCACGACTGCGAAACCTTGAGTAGACCTGGTCGGTTTCGTTTAATGTGCAGGCTATTCGCATTGCCCCCTACTAAGCGTCTTGCTACACCGAAGCACGGTATGGCGGAAACGAGATGCGAAAACTAAGTTCAGCGTGACCCGATATGTGGCCAAATCGCAGTGTAACGCGAACGGCGGCGCGCACAGGCGGCAGCCGTTGCAGTGCACGTATTACAAGAAAAGGGGAGGAATAGTATGGGATAAATGGCAACGGGGCCGCACTACGTCGGTTCCGCCCGTTGGTTCCGCATACTTTCCAGCCGCGGCAGGGCTGCCCCCGAGAATAGCGCAAAGCCGATCCGCGAAGCGTGCATTCGGCAAACATCGCCCGATGTTTTGTGTGCACACACACGCCAGGAAGAAGAAGGGCGCGATCGAACAAAGCCAAAGACGTGCTACTGCGAGAGTCGCATTTCTTTCCGGCTGGATGGACGCTCATCGCGCATCTGGAAACGGGGGCTGACCTCCGTTTTTGCGCGGCCTGGGGTCTCCCTGCTCCGCTGGTCAAGGAGCGATCGCCATGCTCGATTGAACCGGGTCAGGCCCCGCTGGGCTGCGATCCAAATCCCACGAGCCCCCACTCCCTACATATCGCGTACGCACCGATATCCGGCGGTCCACCCGATTCGGACCTTTGCCCATGTGGTGCACATTCCACCGTCGCGGCGACGCGTCGCCAAATCCTTCCGCTTGGCCCCCGATATGCCGTAACTGGAGTGTGCCGCCGTGATCTGGATGAAAAATGACAGGGGGGGGGGGGGGGAAGGGGGGAGGTTAGATCAAAATGCGTGTCCTCGGCGCTCTTGCCTTCTTTGCGAGTCTGTTTTGTCGTGCCTACCATGCGGCTTAATTCTTGGTAAACCGTTGTGGTTGTCACGCACTGCAAATGTGGCTTTGGGACTACCAGAATAGAGCGGAACATGCAGTGCAGACAAGACAATTAATGCACCGAATGCTTCCCTGTGCTTTATACAGTGACCCGGAACGACCAACCATCGAGTAAGCTTAATGCGGAATCTGCATACTTGAATCCTGTGTAGCGGTTACAAGCGTGCATTCCTTTCAGAAACACATTTATGGACTTGTGACCTAGGAAGAACTTGCCTTAGCGAAAGAAGAAATTTAATAGGACGGTGCATGCTTTTGGTGAGGAAAGAGGGGGGGGGGGGATAAAATAGCACCCTATAATATATGGAAATATGGCCCACCACCGTGATTAGCTTGAATGCGTCTGAAATTTGTTCGGGCCGCTTCAGCCGTCGAAGCTTTAAGCTTTCTGCCTACATCTCGGTCATTTTACGAAATGCACGAAAGACCGGCTTCTTTGTGGTGTTGGTGGCGGCGGTTTTTCTGGTTTTATATATGGAACAGCGAAAGCTTTGTATCCTTGCCCCTGTTTCTGACTGCAGTTCGTAAAACACTGCCGCTAGCTTGTACACGTAACTTGCGTGACATTGCTTGCATCATGTATAGTTTCATGTCTCGAGACTCACGCTAAGCAAAGAATGATTGGTTTTTCTCTCTTAGCACATGTAAGTACCGTCTATGATGTCATGATATCTACAGCCGGTAGTCTCGGGCTTTGGCAACAGGGTCCAAGCTGAGAATCGATCGCGAGAGGACTCGTTAAAAAAGTACAACCCGGCCAGCGATATTTCATGCGACTCGGATCTGTTTAAACCTCCAAGCTCTTTATTTCGGCGTGATATTCTTTCAGTAAATGAAAGCACTTGTCTGTGCATTAATTATCAGAGTGAATGAAAATTTTGCGTACACAACAGACATGGACCAGAAGAAGCGCACACCGATCTTTTTGCGCCGATCCGAGGTTGCAGTTACAAAGCCGAACAGAAAACTTGAGTTCTTGCAAATAACACTGCCTTGTATTACATACAGCCTTGCGGATCTTTAATAACATCACGTGAGCGTCAATTTCTAGATACAACGGCGCCGAAGTGAAGCACAGCAGGAGTGAAATAACGAGCACGAGCATCGGCCATGCTGCTTGAGAAAGCGTAGCCCCGCGGACCAAGTTTTATTGCTTTTCTTTTGGGTTCCATCTTATGTAAGTTCATGGCTCTGAATTATGCAAACGTGTAACTTTGCAAGCTCAACTTGAGACTTCGATTGCGTTTGCAAGCAGCGTCTCCAAATTGTTTTAAATATTGCTAAATAATTACTCATTTATTACAGAGTCATTTGGTCAATTCGCTCTCGCAATACCATCTAATATCCGCTAGTTTTCAGGGTTAGCTCAGTTGGTAGAGTGACTGTCCCTAGTAGGAAGTGGTCTCGGAAAAGAATCCCAGATCAGGACGAATTTTTCTTGAGCTACTACGTTGGTGCGAAGTCCGAGCGTTATACGTTGTAGTAAAATGGCTGGGCTTGGGTGGACGTAAATGTTTTATCGTTCCCTTGTGTTTAAATGAATATGCCTATAACGGGTGGCACTTACAATTAGCTTTTCGTGAGTAATGATTGCAAGTCATTTCTTGGATTTGCTAGACTGTCTATTGCAAATGTGCGCTCTTTTTGGTACCACCCGAACTATATGAAGCGGATAAAACAATTAGTCGCAGCTTCTTGGGCATCCGATGCATAACAACCGACCACTTGCCGGGATCAATTTGCTGCGATCAGAATAGCCTACCAGATCGATGTCGGTACCTTCACCAGCAGGGAGCTTGGGCATGAATAAACCTCGCAGTGGT
This sequence comes from Amblyomma maculatum, assembly GCF_055883805.1. Lineage (NCBI taxonomy): Eukaryota > Metazoa > Arthropoda > Arachnida > Ixodida > Ixodidae > Amblyomma > Amblyomma maculatum. The sequence continues at coordinate 23,153,460 of NC_139344.1, forward strand.
TTTCTCTAACCGTTGCATTCCGGGGCAGCAGCCCCGAGAAGTCGACGCTCGCGCGATATAAAGAAAAAAAAAACAACAACAACTGTGAAACTACGTTGTTACTGCATCAGCACATGTACGAGCGTCTTCTTTTGTCACACAGGAAGTGGAAGATGCCAAACAAAGCTACAAAACACGCCCTAGACACGCTAACAGGCACGCAGATAGTAATGCAGTGGCCGATAAATGAGCAAAGTAGAAGATGAAGTCCTCCATTTTTGGGAATTCATGAATTGATGGCCACCTTTAGCTGCACAATTAACTACCGATCTCCGTGGAGAAGCTCTTGAGAAGCCACCATGGTATCTCAGAATTATGACATATACTTATTCACACAAAGCACTGCAAGTGACTTTATTGCCTTTCATTAAAATGAACCAGGCCAATGCCGTCAAAACGTAGAAAAAAAAAAAACGGAAGCCGTTTTCCTGTGCGTATACAATTTCTAATGCATGTGCTTATTTGTGGTCACAGACTGCAGTTCTAAATACGCGAGTCTCACTGCGAGCAAGGCTCTCGTTTTACGAGCAAGGTGCTCTCAGCAAGTAAATTCACAAATATAATTGGTAATAAATATTAGCAAAGCGTAGTAATATTTGAAAATTTGATTTTTTTCACTGCGCGGACAAAGGACAAGCTTGACGCAGGCTTCTGTGAAACGAGCGGCGTCTTAGCTTCGACACCCGATGCCGCCGGACTTTCCTGGGTGAGTAAAGGGAAGTTCTTTCAGAATACACGTTGCATTCAAGCTCTCTCGATAGCCCCAATCGAGAATTGCGCGAAAGTATTTGCACTCAATCAATACCAAGGTTGTCACTTTCGCTGCAGTCGAACAAGGCCAGTATACTTCCTGGTGTGGTGGCCATTACATTTCAGTAAATGTCACGGCGCCAGGTGCGGGGAAAAAGCTGTCTGTAGCTAAGTTCACGAATTTTGTTTGCCCCTGCTGCGAACGAAAATTTGTTTCCGGGCGTTTATTTCAACTAAGTAGGTTAAGCCCAAAGTGATCACTTGAAAACTGAGTCACAATGTGCATGTACCTTTCTTTGTGCGGCTAGGAGGGTGCGGCTCAGTCTGGTTAAGTGACCAGTTTTGTTTGGCCCTGTTGCAAAACCAAATAGCGTTGGGGCACTTTAATTTAAATGAGTAGGTTAAGCCCAAAGTGATCACTCGCAAACCGCGTCACAATGTGCATATCACCTGTGCGCGGCTGGTAAGGCGCGGCTCAGTCTGGCTTCTGTTCTCTTTGCCAGCGCGTGCGTGGTCGGGCTTTCATTTATATGTCTCGCTTCCTCGACAAAGACAGGAGCACCGCCGTCGTCCACTTATAAGCATGCCCGGCGGCCTTGCGCGAGAAGACGCTCGCCTGATTGCTGGCGCACGATGAGCGACCCATCTTCTCGCGGCCACAGCTTTGCCCTCTGCCCGAGAGCGCGTTGTGAAACTTGGACGTTGCCCAGCACCAGGGGCCAAGTCGGATGTTTTCGTTCTCGATGCCGTTAGAACTACGTCAGGCCCTCGTTCTCGCAAAGGCACAGAGGTTCCGTTCCGCTACTTATTTTTTCCAACTCGCTGGGAGCGAGAGCGCGGCCAGCGCCGATAGGTATACGGTGCCCGCAGGTCGGCCTTGAATCACCGTATACAGTCGACGCGGGGGATGCGCTGAAAATTGTCCGCTACAAAGAGCGCGCCTGATAGTCCCCCTCCCCCCCCCCCCCCCCCCCACCACCCTCCTTCTTTCCTCGTAAACACAGAGCTCAAGGGAAGGAAATTGGCGGATAAAAGTCTCCTGGGCGCTGCAGACCCCAATGACGCTTACGAAAAAGGAAAAACTACATGAAATACGATGAAATACTCATGACTTTGACCAGCGAGAAGACAGAAATGACAGCATAACGGTATTTTCACCTCCCTCTTTTTTTTTTTTTTTTTTGCATTCTATCTTTCGAGCGCATTGTATCTCTCGCCCATGGGTGGCACTTTCTCGAGAGCGCTCGCACTCAGACTTTGCGTTTTAAACGCAAGGAAGCGTGCTGTAAGAATTATATGCTCCGAGTCTTTAGTATGTTCGTTTATAATTGGTGTGACTATACCGCCCGTGATGTCGGGGCTGATACAGTTCGCAAGAGAGGTCGTTTGGCGGTTCCGGTATCAAAGGCAGCGTTGACATGATAGCAAAAAAAGTTAAATGGATGGAGGAAATAATCCTTACAAAAAATGCCTCTCCTTATAACGCACTTTATCAGCGGGAAGGCGTCCTACTGTTAGGTAACTATAGAGAACACGCCAACAGCACATATATGCGATGAACATTGAAATAAGCTTCTGACAGAGCTGTTGGTAGAAAGAAAAATCCTCCGGATTGAATAGCTTCAGAGCAAAATCTGATGACGCGTGTAACTGTCCCTTTGTAAGATTTGCACAAGTGCTCCCAACTAACATTGCGCTGCTCACCTCATGGTGCAGCTACAAAATTTCAAAACTCTGCAGGGCGCTCAGGATCGCGTTGAGAGTAGAGCGAGTGAAAGTGCATGGGAGAGTCCGAGAGCCGGGCGGTGCCGGTCACGAGGAAACATGCGGGGCACTTCCGCACTACGTTATTCACGGCGCACGATAATATTCCAGGAATGCGCTCGCAGGTCATAAAGACTTAATGGCGACGGGGAGATCTAAGGGCGGCCCGCGGAGCTCGCGTCTATTCTTCCAGTTTTCTGGTCGAACGATCGGTGCGGCCATCTAATACCTTCTCCGCTTCCCGGCCGCATATCCGCCAACCTAAGCCAACCTAAGCCAACGATAAGTACGCACAGTCTCCTTCCGGCCCCTCTCGATCTGCGCGCCCCTGTTGTCAACGCATTCGTTGGCGAGCGAGGTATAAGGTCGTTGCCTGGTTTACGGTTGACTCGTCAACCACGTTTGTCCGCTGCTTGTCCGCCTTGTTCCTTCTCGTTGAAGTTCTCTTCCCTCTCTCTTCCTACGGCTCGATTTCGTTTTGTCGTTAACCTTAACGTATAGAAGCAAGCGGTTTCCTAATTATGCTCAAACGTCAGCGGAATACATCATTGGCTCACAGGATGCAGGAACTGTCCATTTGGTTCATTGTTTTTTTTTTTTCTTTATTTTTCTCTTGTTTCAACCTGATCGCATCGGCATTATTGCTGAAACCGTCAAGCACGACTTCACCCTCACTGCCTCACATTTTTCTCCATGCGCACCGTATACAGAGAGGCAAGCGGCTCGAATCTGGTCGGAATCACACGTACACGCCCTGTGAGGAAACGGCCATTATTGTAGCACAGAGCGCAGTGCTTCACGAATTAGTCAGTGCGCCATTTTAACAAAAAAAAGCAAAAAATATTAGGATTGCGCGATAATTTACATAGGCACACAAATACCATGCATGTCTCCCAATGATATACTTCATTCGCACTGTCACCAAAATCCGACTTCCGCCTCCAAAAGTGTGCACTCCAGCCACCGGCTCAGGCATCGTGGAGACATTTGACTCCGATGAAGGGCTTCCCTATAGATGTGAACGAAGCACGAGCCCTTTCGAAACATGCCGCCGAACGGCGCATGGCAGCTCCCCGCGCGAGAACCCGTTGGCAGGGCACCGCGGCGGCGACTGGCACCAAAGACATTTCCGCTCAAGACCAAACTGTGGAAAGTACAAAGACCAGCCTGTATACTCTCGTCTGCGGTCGCTTACAGTGTGTGCCGAATCTTCGGAGACGTCGATCCTAATCTTGGCTGGTGGGCAAAAACTATGTAACACGATTCTTATAGCCATTCAGAGCGACGCGCCCGGAACCAGGGACACCCGCATTTGCATCATACAGAACTCCCGGTGGGTGTCTTAGAGGCCAGCTCCAAAGGTAAGCTTGTTAGAGCCGGCGCGGAACACGCATTTTGCATGTGAAAAGGGCCCTAACCGCTCATAGCGCGCGAAGACAAACAGTGAACAAGGCGCGTTCGCGGGCATGTGCACAGCGTGTACTTGTTATCTACGCCCGCACGCGCGCGTGCGCCTTCCCCCCTCCTTCCCCCACTTGTTTTTTTTTTTTTATTTTTTTTTTGTTTTCTATCTTTCTGTACTTTTCCCGGCGGTCACTGAACCTGACCACGCGGCGCCCCAGTCGAGTGCGGTGCGAGCAGCACTGCCGCCGGGCTTCCGATGTACATTCGCATGCAAATCGGCTCGGCGGTGCGCTAGGAGTGCGTGCCGGCGCGCTAAGCGGGCTACCATGTCAAGCACTTCCCGGCCTCCGCCTCGTCTCCGCCAGTGATGCCCGCTCTCGTCGTCACTGCCTTTTAACGGCAGGCGCACACCTACTGCCCGAACGACGGCTCGCGCGTCTCCACGTCGTGACCTCTCGTTGTCGGCCGCCGCGCTCTCGTGTCGCCCCTGTCACCGACGCAGTGATGCACCCGCGGCTTACTTGGAAGAAGAGCGACCCCAACGCAAGCTTTTGATAATTTTTTGTTCTGCATTTTTTTTTTTCTTTTCAGAGCAGCACCTGCTGTAATGAAGGCCAAGCAACTTCGGTGAGGGCATTAGTGCGAAGAGGACACGCATATGTTTAGGGAAACAAATGGTTATTGGAACGTTAACAGTGGAACGATTATCCTACAGACTTTTGTTATCTGTAAGCTCGTCAACAAACACCAAATGAAGGCAAAAGTCTTGCAGTCACGGGCACTCCAGCTGAGCAAGCACAAACTACTTCCGGCGGTGACTCGAACAAGAGGCTTTAATTCCACCGAGGCGAAGCCTTGCCTACTCACTCGAGTAGCAGGCAAACGTAATTGTTCCCGTTAATCTTACGTTGCGCAACATCGCGTACCCAGACAGGAAGTGTACCGTGAAGTGGCCACCAAGAGCTGCGAGGCAAGTATACCATATACGCCGTAGGCTCTCTGTGTATACACACAGGTCCTCCATGCGTCCCCGGTGACCCAGCGGAATATTCTGACCCTGCGGCGAAAAGGTAAGCCCCCCCCCCCCCCCCTCCCCCATCTTTCCGACTACACAGGGGCTAGAAGGCATTCGAAATGGAGGCTGTTCGTGTTGAAAGATGGTTGGCGCGCAGCCGTGTGGCAGAGGCGAAGGCCTCCCGTGTCAGAGGGCATTCGGGGGTCATGGAGTCGCTCAGGCGCCTTTGGAACCGAAAAACAAACCTTGCGCTTCCTTACTCCCAGGTCCAATTAGGACCGATATAATGAAAGAAATAAAGCAACAACAAACTGGAGGACTGCATATATATTGCATTCAGTGGGCCGATAATATTTTCAAGCGTGCGTTTGAATACTTGATTGGCGGTCAGAAGTGAAAGGAAAGGCATATTTATATGTATGTCATCTGAGAGTCACAACGTTGAAAGGTATTTTTAGTGACCATATTTTAACCCAACCCCTATCCCTCACCCTTTCTCCATTTTTCGCATGCTTCGACTCAGCGTTTCCAAAGAAATGTAAACACTGGCACGCAAACCGGTTCCGTGCAAGCACTCAAACAACTTGTGCCAGCGGTCGTCCATCAACTGAAAGTGTCAGAGTTGTCAGGAAAAAAAAAATCGCGTCGAGAGTATAGCGCACATTTCGCCTTTCTGTTAAGTAAGGCAGAATAAATAATATGCGTTTTATTCCTAATGTTTTCCCCCTGACATTTTCTTTTTTTTTTTTTTCAGCAATCAGTCGAGCCGAAACTCGGAACTTTTTTTGTCCTTCTTTCCTCGGTTGCCACCACTTCGGTTTCCAGTCGGTTAAACGAGCGAAACGCCATTACGAGCAAGGCGGCCGACGATTGACGCGCAACGCGCGCACGGGCTGCGAGCCGAAAGTAGGGAGCTCGAAAGCACGCGAGGTATGCCGTTAATGAGAAAATTTACAGGACCACCTGCATAACTGCATGGCGACCCATTTGTATAAGTAGAAATACACTCATCATGCATGCCCTTTCAGCTAAGTCGTTGAGTTTATTCCGCCGCCGTGTTATTAAACAATTATTTCCATTTTTAACGCAGGGAGTCATTTAACGTCTAGATTCGCGGTTTTTCGGCTCTGACCGCGTTCAACGTTTTTTTGACCGCTCAAAACGAATGGCTGGTTACCCACGTGCGCGTTTTACGGCCATGATGGAAGCTCCCATAGGAGAAGGAACACCGATGAGCTCGCGCTGAGGAGCCGAACGCTGTAGACCCCCGTCAGGTTATGAAGGCAGGAGATGGAGAAGAGAAAAACCATGTGCAATCCTGCTGTAGTTCTTCCGAAACTCGCAGGCATGACTGATTTTTTTTTCTTTTCATTTTGCCCCGTACCGATTCGAGGAGAATGAGGTACAAAATAATCGAACACAAAATCAGCCATCCACTCCCTGGACGCCGCCCCTACCTTAGCTCCCTCTGGCCTCTCCTTTTGGCAGGGCCCGCTCAGTGCGTCGTAGATGGTAGGAGGGCTGTTAGACGGGAAGGGACAGTGCCGCTACAAGTTCAGAAAGTTAGAAACGCTAGTTAGATTCCCCTTTGTTACGAAAACCAATTCAAACATTGTGTCAGTACAGTCCCACGAATACGACGACGACCATGATGATGCATGGTGTCCTTGTAACTGCTTGATAGGTACCCTAGCTGGGTAGCAAAAGAACAATGTTTTTGGTGCCACAGCCAGCTGGCGAGCAGTTTGGTGGGCAAAGTATAATCGATGCTAGTGATCGCTTGTCATCAAACTATACATACCTGCCAGGGTCTCAGTGTCTCTTCAGCTACCACGATGATTATGATATTGTGCCTAATGACAAAGAACTGCAGCGAAAAAAATAAACGAAGAAAAGTTGACACACAAGCGCTTGTACGTTAACTTGACTCTGCGTCGTTTTTCTTTGCTGCTCTGCAATTCTTCGTCACGATCGCGTAAAGTTCCTGAATCAGCTTTCTGCAGGTTCACCAGCAGCCCAGCACTCTTACAATAGTATGGCTTAGCCGTTTTTATTTTATGGAAGATAAATAGATGGATGATTTGAAGCCCCCCTTTTTTGTCTGACTAGGAAACTGTCTTATAGCTGTTAAATTCTAGTGCGCTAAATGTCTCCTGGTTAAGGGCTGAGTTCTTCGTGCCATCACTTAAACTACCATCCTGTCCTTCTCTACCAACCCCGTATTATTGCTGCTTCCTTGTTTCTACCTTTAATGCCGCAAAATTGCTATCTCCGCTCCGCGAAAATGTGTCTGTTGTCGGTGTTGTTGTTTTCAATACTCGATAATACCCATAAATATGGCCTCGCAACATGCGTTGCGCCGAGTGGGACGACGGCCTCGAAATTGTGACGCAACCGTCCTTTGTGTAGCGTTCAGGGTGCTGTCATAAGCCATTTCGCTTCCCAGTTAGCATGCATCTGGTAGTCAAGTTGGAGGATATAGTTTGCGACAGGGATTTGAATAAAAAAACGTACGTACCTCCAATTATATGCCTTAATCACCTCATCAGACCACGAGACCCAGTGCAGCTGGAGCCATCAGATAAGCAGGAAGAGTACAGAGAGCATCGCGCGCTACCGTGACGCCGTGCCACGTGCCACAGGATGAAGCGTGATGAGCAGGCATCGTGGTAATGCATCGAGCGAGCGACCCTTTGCATCCATACCGCTAGACGGCCGTGTCTGTGCTGTACTTTCTTTCTTTTTTTTTTTAAACCTTGAGCATACTCTACCTGCCTTGAACCCGTAGTGCAACTCGCTCGGATCTCTGCTTTGCATTAGACACGATTATGTTCAATTATTTATCTGCCTCGAATACAGTGAATGCAAATGTCATCCACGACACCACCTTTTTTAGACAGTAATTCGTCCTCAACCACCCAGCCCTAACATGCCTCGAAAATCAAAGTGCTTCTTTTCAAATTGCAACAAAAGTTTTCGCTTTTATTTTTAACCTCAGCCGTCCTATAGTCACCCAACGCAGGTCAGGCGCCAGCCCCATCAGACTGCGGTCAGCGTCGCCGCACGACATGTTCTTCGTTCTCGTCAATAATGGCCTCCGGTTTCGTCGCTTATATAGCCGGAACGGAAGGCGTTTGTGATGCGGCGTTCCTCTTCTCAAAGCTGTGTGATATATGTCTATAAAATGCGCCGAAAATGTCTCTCACGGGGAGACACTGTACTGAAAGCACTAAACTTTACGATACGTTCTAAACGAACTAAATGCGCACCGGCGCTTCGTGTGTCCGTCTCAAACGATTATGCAGTGCAGCGGAATCTGCGAGTCGTCCCGAGCCGACCACTTTGAGAAAAGCACACTTGTTTCAAAGCCCCGACTCGCACTTACAGCTTTGACTTCGTACCGAGAACTGACTAGGCGGACTGTATAGTTAATCAATATTCTCAAATGCCGCACGGTTGAAGAAACTGGGCTCTAACGATGCACCCTCGTACGTCGAGCGCATGGAAAAATTTCGCCTGTGCGTTCTTATCTCTCATCATTATTGTGGCAGTTTTCAGTGCTTCGTCGAAATAGAGTGTTCCAGGCGTATTTCGGGTGTTGGTGACAGCTGTGTAAGTTTCGGTATCGCTTTTTTCATTCTCCTCTTTGCGACCGTGCGTCCGGGGCGTCCTTGCAAGGGCTTCACCAATCGGCAAGGAGCTCGAAACTTACGGTGCGGGCTCTTACCCTCTACTTATCATCATCGCCATCAGCTTATAGGGAGACAAAGGCCTCTCAAAAAGCCCTTCAATTACTAACCCTAGAATGTACCGGCTGTATATCCACTTCATCCCCGCAAACTTTCACATCTCATCAACCCAGCTAACTTTCTACCCCCTCCTACTATGCCTGACGTCTTTTGAAAACCAGCCAGTTGCCCTCAATGACCTTCGGTTGTCTCGCCTTCGCATTAGAGGCCCTGCCTGTGCCCATTTCTTCTTCTGTATTTCGTCGAGAGTGTCACTGAATCGCGTTTGCTTCATTACCCACTCTGCTCAACACCCTTCCCTTAAACATCGGTTTAATTTTTTACGTCAGCCTCAGATTTGTGCCTCAATATGAGAGTGCAGGAATGATACAGCTGTCGTATACTTGCTTCTTGAGGAGCTATTGGTATTATACTGTTCATCGCCTGGGAGTGTCTCCAAATGCACTCCATCCTGACAAGTTTCTTCTAGCTATCTCTATTTCACTGTCGTGATCTGGACTTGCGGTTGCTCTCTGCTCTAAGTAGTTGTATTCTCTTACCGTTTCCATCGTAGACTGGTGCTCGCTTAATTTTGATACTGTTGAGCATCCCTTCAGTTTTATGCTTATGAATTCTCAGAGACAAAGCGTTATGCTTTTCGTAGCTGTGAAGGTTCTCGATCACGTCTTGCAAATCGATTCCTGAGTTTGTAGCAGGGCGATGTCATCAGCGAACCGTAGATCTCCAAGGTGCTCTTCATTAACGTTCAAATATCCTCCTGTAAACACATGCTTTGAAAAGTATCGGAACGACTATGCCTCGTTGCCTTACATCTCTCCTCAACGATATTTCATTACTTTCCCCGTGGCCTGTACTGGAGGCGCTGTGCACCCTCTGTAGATAATGTTTAGGGCCCTTAGCTACACCTCTTCTACACCCTGGTACACAGTGCCTACCTGACTACAGGGGTTTCAATAAGGGAACTATTTTCCCGTAATCTACGGAGGCTATGGCTATATTGTGCGTTTCTCTTTATCACCTGCTTCATGGAAGGAGTATGGTTCATAGTCGAGTAGATTTAGCGAAGCAAACCTGGTCTTTTGGCTGGTTGAAGTCTAAGGTCGATCTAAATCTGCTCGTGATTACCATAAAACATACATTGTAGGTAATTACTGACAGTAAGCTGATCGGTCTGCAATTTTTTTACATTCATTACCGCCCGTTCCTAAAGAACTAAGATGACGTTAACGTTCTTCCAGTATTACCGTATCCTTATAGATCATGAACAACTGCATGTACAGAGTGCCAAGTCATTCTTACGTTAACTGAAACCCACCAACCGTTTTTTCTAGAGAGTTAGCTCTACTATGTTGATTTGCGAGGAATAACATCCGGCCCCTGTACAATTATAGGCGGTTTCAGTGCTCGCCGCAACATGTTAGGAAGTTTTAGGATGGATCTTAGGGGATGAAAGCCTCTTCTCTCCGTTTTTGTTTCTTTCTTTTGTCCCTTTTGCATTTCATAGAAATGCTTGTTGCAAATAGGTAATTGTGTTCTGTGTTTACCTTTGTATTTTTATGATACATACATACATACATACATACATACATACATACATACATACATACATACATACATACATACATACATACATACATACATACATACATACATACATACATACATACATACATACATACATACATACATACATACATACATACATACATACATACATACATACATTTTTTATTCATTCCTGTTTTTTTTTTCTCTCTAAATTACGATTTCTTTTGCCGTTTGGCTCATTTTCTTTCATCTTAAATTGGCTTAAGCCCGGAAAAGTTGTGCTTGTCCAGCCTCCTTTTCTCGTTATTTTACTTTTTTTTTGTCATGTTCTGAGATGGTCAATAAAAGGTAAAAAAAAGAGGGAAGCCTTTTTGTTTAACATCCCTATCTATCTATCTATCTATCTATCTATCTATCTATCTATCTATCTATCTATCTATCTATCTATCTATCTATCTATCTATCTATCTATCTATCTATCTATCTATCTATCTATCTATCTATCTATCTATCTATCTATCTATCTATCTATCTATCTATCTATCTATCTATCTATCTATCTATCTATCTATCTATCTATCTATCTATCTATCTATCTATCTATCTATCTATCTGTCTATCTATCTATCTATCTGTCTGTCTATCTATCTATCTATCTATCTATCTATCTATCTATCTATCTATCTATCTATCTATCTATCTATCTATCTATCTATCTATCTATCTATCTATCTATCTATCTATCTATCTATCTATCTATCTATCTATCTATCTATCTATCTATCTATCTATCTATCTATCTATCTATCTATCTATCTATCTATCTATCTATCTATCTATCTATCTATCTATCTATCTATCTATCTATCTATCTATCTATCTATCTATCTATCTATCTATCTATCTATCTATCTATCTATCTATCTATCTATCTATCTATCTATCTATCTATCTATCTATCTATCTATCTATCTATCTATCTATCTATCTATCTATCTATCTATCTATCTATCTATCTATCTATCTATCTATCTATCTATCTATCTATCTATCTATCTATCTATCTATCTATCTATTGTCGTGACGCTGAGGCTAAGTCGACCCGGCCTTCACTTGGTAGCGTGCAGAGACTCGGGGTTGAAGAAGGACTGAATCTTCGAAGTTGGTAAAATATGTACAAGCAGGTTTAATGGCACTTTAAGAAAACTTATTTACAAGATTATTTACAAGAAAAAGAAGGGTACATCAGCAAAATGGCAAGCGTTAAGAGTTCATAGCGAGAAGCATCTGGATGAGCCGTTTACCCAGGGCTCAGAGCCTCATTTCGTGCTCTGCAGTGTCCTTAAAACCCCCTATGTCCAGCCCCTCTCTGAAGATGCTGACCAACCAGTTCCAGGGCACGCCCCTCAGATATTGGCATCCAATCGAACACATCACTGCACTGATGGTCTGATGCACTGACTGGCCCGGCACTGTTTCGTTGGGCCTGGTCACTTGTTGGCGGGAAAAGCTTGGGAACGGCGAGGAGGTACATTTCTATTCTTCAGCCAAGAATCGATAGGCTGGTTCCGGCAAGTGGATTTACTTCTCAGAAACCCAAGTGCACGTGCGCGCCGCATACGGCTCCCAGCATTGTCCCTTTCCAACAATTGCAAATCTTTCCTGCATTCCCAGGAAATCCTCTAATGGCCGCAATCACCTTGCTCCTTTCTTGTCCTGTACGTCAGCGGACGTGTCACTCTGTCGTCTCCTTTGGACAGTAGGCATTCCTCACTGGACGATAGCACTTCTCGACGGGAAGGGTGAACAATTGAACGAAAGCACTTCCGGCTATTTCCCGCAAGGGGACATTTCTTTGTGTTTTTCTAGACGTTCTCTTGACAGGGTCAATTTGGCATTTGCAGGGTGTCCACAAAGCAAAACAGGCTTACAAAACAGGATTCCTGGAAACAGGCTCACTTAGAGCCATTGTACCAACAGCACATATCCACAGCACTTATCCATGCCCACAGGCGAACAACAGAGCGCGCAAGTGCGGATGATGCACGGTCGTAACAGCCTCCTCCCCCGCCAGAAGAGTCTCGGAGGGCAGCAGTCGCAGCTGCTGCATGAAGAGACGACTTAATGGCCTGCACATGAACGCTTGAAGCTCGCTGTTGCTTGTCGCGTTGTCTTGATTGTCGTAGGCCAAATTGCTCGAGCTGCCTGAAACTCAACCACATGTCGAAGCAAGCACTCGGCTCCCGTCTGAAGAGACCAGGTTAAAAGAAAACTGCCATTGTTGTTCGAGAAAAGCCCACTCTCAAGACGTTCAGGACCCACGTATTCCTAGAAAACCAAACGTGCTGCTTTACATAGTCACACATATACAAGCGCACGAAAAAAAAAAAAAACCTGATTATCAATTTGGATACACGGTGAGGAGCATCTCGGACCGCTTAGAAAGAGCGGCTAAGCGCGTCCGCATTCCCATTTAACTTCCCCTTTTTGTATCTTATTTCAAAATTGTACTGCTGTAAAATCAAGCTCCACCTAAGAAGGCGACTGTTCTTCGTTGTCGCAGTTTGCAGCCAAGCCAGGGGACAATGGTCCGTCTCTACGGTGAATTTGGCCCCTCCAAGATAGCACTGCAATTTTTGAATGGCCCATACAATGCAAGCGCACTCTTTCTCTGACGCGCAATAAGCCCTCTCTCTAGAACTCAGTTTTCTGCTCAGGTAGAGCACAGGGGGCTCATTACCGTCGTCATCTCTCTGGCAGAGAACAGCACCTAGCCCTCGATCACTTGCATCACACTGGACCGTGAATTCTCGGTCATAGTCTGGAGCTCGCAATACCGGACGGCTAATCAGCACAGCCTTCAGGTTTACGAAGAAGGCTTCCTTTTGTTCGTCCCAGACTACATTTGTCGGTTCTGTCCTGCGGAGAGCGTCGGTCAGAGGGCTGGCCAAAGCTGAATAGTTAGGGATGTAGTGATTGTAGTACCCAGTCAGACCCAGGAATGCTCGAATTTCCGTCTTCGTGCTCGGCCGCGGGTAGTCTGCTACCGCAGAAATCTTAATCTCGCTGGGTTTCCTGAAACCTTGACCTACATTGTGACCCAAGTAGTCCACGGTCGCCCTTGCCAGGCAACATTTCTCGGCTTTTACGGTTAGTCCAGCTTGACGCAAAAGGCTCAGTACAGCTCTTAGATGTACCATATGGTCCGCCCATGAGTCGGAAAAAACCGCAATGTCATTTAAATAAGGCACCGCGAATGTTTCACACCCCTTTAAAACCCTATCCATGAGTCGAGAAAAACAAAATTGAGCATTTTTGAGCCCGAAACTCATTATTGTTGGCTGGTAGCTGCCCGTCGGAGTGACGAAAGCCGCATATCTGCTGGCGCGTTCAGTGAGCGGTACTTGCCAGTATCCTCGAGTAAGGTCCAGCGTAGTCACATATGCCGCTCTACTGACCTGTTCTACTCTCTCCTCAATATTCGGAATAGGATACACTTGATCCCTGGTTAGAGAATGCAACTTTCGGTAGTCTACCACAGGCCTAGGGTCCTTACCTGGAGCTTCTACTAAGATCATAGGCGAAGCATAATCGCTTTCCGAGGGATTTATTACTCCCAATTCCAGCATGCGAGTTACTTCCCTATCCAGAATTTCTCTTTGCCTTGGAGAGAATCGGTAGCACCTTGATCGCACTGGCACGTCTGAAGTCAGCTCAATATCGTGCTCAGTCAAATCAGTCCTGCCTGGCCTGTCCACGAAGCAGGCCTCAAACTCTGTTATTATCTCGCCCAGATTGGACAGCTGTGATTTCTTTAGTTCTCCTCTCTGCTCCGTCTTTTTGAGAAGCTCCTGAGCGTTGCTTCCTTTTCCGCTGAGGCAAATCAAGTTGTCCCCCATCTCCTCGGGAAGGTTTAACGTTAGATTTACCACGGCTTGCTCCATAGCTAAGTCCTCTCGGGTTCCACTTAAAAGTCTCGTGAGATTACTAGACACTGGCGGCAAGAGGTTACTCTCAAGAACGTCCTCATTCCGCGTCTCATCAAGCTCACTTTCAAGTTGACTTATCTGAGATGCCTCGCCCTCAAAGTTTTCTGACCTGCTATCTTCCGCATCTACCACTCTTTTAACTGCCGTTTCCTCCGCTGTGGATTTTTCTGGAATGAGCAGTGTAGCTAGTTCTCGCGCCTTTGAACGTGTTAAGGCCTGCACATCTCTGTCTCCGAAAATCAGAAGGCAAGCCTTGACCTTCTCGTAGTTGTCCGCGTCCTCCTTGCTTAGCCGCGCGACAACCTCCGCTGCCTCGCAGGGCAGAACCGTCAATAATCTCTGAGACCACGTGTCTCGCTGGAAGGACAGTTTTTCGCAAGTTCGCTCAAAGTTACCCAGATACAGACCGATATCCCCTGATATCACATATGGCTGCATGTACTTTGACATCTTGAAATCTGCCTCCTTGTTGAGAAGAGGTACCGCTAGCTGGGGACAATTGCCCGACCTCTTGCTCAACTTTAGTTCTAATTTCCGGAGCTCAATTTTTAACTCCAGCCTTTTTGCTTCTCTTTCAATTTCACGCTCACGCTTTTTTTTCTCTTTTTCCCGCTCTTTCTACTGTCTGAGCTGCTCCTCCTTTTTTTTTGTCCGACGAGGTTCCATGCTTCACTGAGCTCCTCATCATCGGCTCC
>NC_139344.1:23173412-23178412 GCF_055883805.1 Amblyomma maculatum
TGTTACGCTGAATGTGGCTGGAATCCTTTCCGCTACAAAAAATAAAAGCAAAAGAAAAGTGTCATTCGTGCATGAATCCGAACTGCGAAAACGCTGCTCGAGGACTGAAGCAAAGCGGTGGAAATCGCTGACTTAAGGGTCACGTCTACAGTATGATACAATATTCTAGCTCACTATAGTCACCCAATGCCAGATCGCGATAGTGCTTTACAACTTTGTCCGTCGTGTGACTCCACCACACGTCAACTTTGGTATGCGACGACCGGGAAGCGTCGCGCACGTGACCAAAAAAATGGCGTACGGCGCTCGTGCCATGACGTCATGTGGTGCGATGACGTCATGTGAAATGAACCTACAGGGTCGCCTACGACAACGCAACCGTAGCGATTTGGTTTTCAGCCCCGTTTGGGCGGTTACTATATTTTACTGCTAATTTTGGATACTATATAATTATAATTTATGACAAAGTATTGAGCTGGCTGTGAAGTTTGCATTGCACCTTTCAAATGTCAAAAGCATCACTTCAAAGGTGCATGCAAGCGGGGCTCTCGTAGCATACGTCCATCAATCCTCAGAGTAGAAGAGAGCAGACGTGAACCGTCATAATCAAAATGCACCAGCCGGGGTGGCGCAGTGGTCACGGCGCTGACTACTGTTCCCAAGGACGCGGGATCGAATCTCGGCCTCGGCGGCCGCTTTTCGCTGGAGGCGAAAAGCAAGGCGCCCGTGTGCTGTGCGATGTCATTGCACGTTAAAGAACCCCAGGTGGTGTAAATTTCCGGAGTCCTCCACTACGGCGTCTCTCATAGCCTGAGTTGCTTTGGGACGTTAAACCCCACAAACCAAACCAAAATGTCCAGCGCCAGAGTCGGAGCACAGTGTAACCGAAGTATGCATGTAATATTAACTGCTCATGACGATGTAGCACTGCTGCGAGAAGTGCGCAACCTGAATCTGTTTCAAGCATTGGAACAGCTGCTGTTTAACGATCGTAGTCCGCGCATGGCTGGTTTTCACGTCGTATTAGCCTTGTCCCAAAGCGTAGACTACAGTAAAAAAAAAAAAAAAAAAGTTAATTACTTGTGTGAATACTCACTGCTAGGGCTGCGAAATCCTCCGTCAGCCAACTGTGATTGTTGCTTCCGTGAGCCAGCTGTGATTGTTGGCATCGCTAAAAAGGTGCAGAAAACTACCAACAATGTAGCTGATAGTCGTGTCGTTGGACATCACTGATGAATGCAGACCGAAGATAGGTTCCAAATCGCACCAGCTGTTGGGATACGCAAGCCATCTTAGTGCAATAAAAAGCGTCTGTCGGCCAGGGACCTTAACGCCTTTGGCGCTGGTGAAAGAGTCTGGCACAGAGAGCCAGTTGTAAAGTTGCTGAAAATTCTTTTTTCGAATCGTAACGGATATCTGAACAGCGCAGAGTCCACAGCAGATAAATCCAGCTGACCACTCTTCGGACGGCAGCGGCATATAGTCAACTTATCTGCTTTGCAGTGAGATTTCCAAACGGTCGGCTTCGAATAAGTCAGGGCGACCATGCGCTTCTAGATACAGGTCTTTGGACTCCACCCATGTGTCAATACCGACAGATATCGTGAATCATTGAAGACGCTCGACGGTAAAGTTTAAAGACGCCTGAAGAGTGGGAAATTCAGAGTCCAAGTGCCGCGATGGAAGGGCACGTCGTCTGTTCTTTGGAAGCAGGCGTGCGAAACCTTTAGAAGCAGAAAAACGTCTGTGGCGCCTGTAGAAGCAAACGTTCGTCTGCTTCTAAACGCTTCGCACGTTTTCTTCCAAAGCACACGTCGTGCCCTTACAGGTTCGTCTGCTTCCATAGCGCCACAGACGTTCGTCTGCTTCTAAACGTTTCGCTTTGCTCCCGACTTCAAAGTCAGATTGTCTCGGCTCAACCTACGCCTTGTTTTAGTTCAGTGAACACTTTGCTTACCAGGCGGCGCTGGCAAGCACCTCGAATATACACCGCTGATACATCATGCGAAATAGTTTGTGTACCGTTAGCTAAACACTATACTAAAACTCGCTCTGAGGGCGAGTCTTCTGCGGTACGCTAACTTTATTTCCGTTAGCACAGCTATTTATGCTAACGCTAGACTAAAGCTCTCTATTGTGTTAAGCACTACGCAAATAGTGTACGTTATCCAGCGTCACACGTTTTTCTGCAACTGTGGTTTTCGTAAGAAATACCATGAATTGTATACTGTGGGTTTTAACGTCCCAAAGTGGCACATGGGCTTTGAGAGAACCTGTAGTGGAGGGCTACGGATTTATTTAGACCACCTAGGGTTCTTTGAATGTGAGCTGAGGTCGCTGAGCACATGGTCGCTTTTGTATTTCTCTATCAATTTGTACGGCAGCTGCGGCCGGGTTTGAACACACGACCTTGGGCTCAACAGCCTAACTTTAGCCCTTCGGTGCGTATTCGCAGCTAGGATATATTCCTTGATCGGTCGACTACTCGTGCTTTTCCTTAACTAGATCGTATATATAGGGAGGGCCAAGGCTTCGAACGATGGATAAAATTGTGAATCTCGAATGCGAATAGTGCATCACGAGAACCTACTTCACTCACTTCTGCGGTCATACGCTCCCCCTCCAGCAGCTATTCCTGATACGCAGAAAGTCATTGCACACCTGAGATAAATATTGACGAGGATTGCAGGCGTGACTCCAAAGCAATAAGCTCCTGCATGACGGCTACCATCTCCATTAGGTTCCAAAAGAGGAAATGATGGTGATGAAAAAAAGGCACACATTTTAACGGCTTCGGAGTCCCAGGCACTTTTCAAGTCTTCCGGCCAGGCGCCCTAATTTTTGGAGAAGACGCCGAAGGAGCGGGAAGAGCAGGTCTCCGCCCCCGCGAAGCGTCGCCCTGCCAAATGGGCCGCCGGCGGGACGAAACTCAATCATGCGCGTCGTATATGCAGCACTAGCGGTGGACGCCACTAACGAGAGCATGCGTGGAGCCTGGTCGCCGCCGGCATATGACTGCCGCGGAACGGGCCGCGAATATCGGGCCGGCCGGACCCGGATCACGAACTGGTCCGGAGCTCTCGACGGAAGCCACGCGGCCGGAAGGACCACCGTCGGCGCCCGGACCCATTGACACAGATTCGCGCGGGGGGCTCGTTGGCCGAGGCGGCGCTCTCCACTTCACGAGCCGCAAAGAAAACAAGGATGGACGAGGAGAAGATCAGCACATCTGCCAGCCCCTTGTGCGCTGCACGAGGTGAGAAAACCAACACCAAGGAGCGCATGCAGACGACTATAGAGCGTAACTCTTCGCTGTTCGTGAGTTCGGCAAACGATGCGGTTCTTCAAAAAGAACGCTCCTCTCTTTCTCTCTGTCTTCTTTCTCGTTTTTTTTTTTTTTTTTTTCTTGCGAGAGTGGGGAGGGGCAGCGGCTGAAGGAGAGCTTGCTTGGACCGAACAATCTTTCAACTCGCGAAAAGGAGCGCTCGTTTAGTTTCGCTCACAGACTCATGGTTCGCGGTCGTTTCATATTGCATGTGCACGCACTGCGAACTTTGCATTCTTTGCCGCGAGGAATAGTAACCACCAAACAACCTTCAGGAGAGTCAGGTAGAACGAGAGGAAGAAGATGGCTACACGGTATGAAAGAGCACTGAACAAGGAAAAAGGGGAGTGGGGGGGGGGGGGGGGGAAACCTCAGTTCGCAGGTCGAGCCAACGTTTCGACAAGTGGCCCGTATTCCGAGTTTGTGTCGTTATCAAAGTGTCGCTAGCTCACGACGGGACCTCGAGCCATCGGATTGGTCGAAACGCCACTACGGAACTGGGAAAGGCGACAACATCATGTTCTGGCGTTTCCACCCATCAGATGAATCGAGGTCACGTGGGATAGCAACACTGCGATAACGACGCAACCTCGGATAACGGGCCCTGGTCAAGGACTTGAACACCTATTATTTATCAGCGATGAAACGTTTTGTTCTACTCTTTTTGCCTTCCTTAAATTGTTGATCTGGCGAGATCAACTTTCTTGTTTCCAATATACAGAGAACAGAGCGCAAGTTTAGTGATAGCATTAATTGAAGAGTTGCCCTAAGTGTCCTTAAAAGTGTGTACCTGCCGCGGTGGCGCAGTGGTTACAGCGCTCGACTACTGTGCTTAAGGATGCGGGATCGAATACCGGCCGCGGTGGCCGTTTTTCGATGGAGACGGAAGGCTCGTATGCTCTGCGCTGTCAGTTGCACGTTAAAGGACCCATTGTGCTCGACATTTCCAGAGACCTCAACTACGCTGTCTCTCATATCCGAGTCGCTTTGGGACTTTAAACCGCATAAAATAATTATATGTGTTCAGGGAAGCTCTGCCAACATTCACTACGACAGCCACACATGTGTTCCTCGTCATCCGGGAAATAGGGCAGTAGTAGCCTTTTCGTGTTGACAAAGCAAACAGCTAAACGCAGGATGAAATTACAAGCGCTAAAAATTTGATGCCTCTGACATAAACTGCGGGTCATGGGTTGTTTTTTGCCGACAGCTGTTTTATTATATATATATATAAGTTAAAATTCCCTTCGTGCCTGCAAGTCACGAACGCGCTCAGGAGAGCAAGCCAGTGCTGTCGTTTTTCTCCGTTGTATTTTTTTTTTTTACCCATCGCACAGCTAAAGACGTCCTTGCGCACACTACCCTCACTAAGCTAACTGAAAACGTGTGAACTGAGTTTAAGCCTCCTGTTTTCGTGCTTGGCGTGGAGTGGCACATCATGCGGTGCGACAGTTCTAGCAGTTGAAGACGCACACGCGTCGTTCATCAAGCTTGCGACTGCTCGCACTACTTCTTGAGCTCATTTTGAGAACAACCGCTATTTTTCGAGGAAGACCTGCCTAAATATAGCGGCGTTTGGAAGACGCGCCTTGACGTTATCGAAACTATTTTGCAACGTTATCACCAGGCCAATTTTGACGGCACTTAGGACTTCTCCTCAGCGCTATATGGCCCT